>NC_091741.1:62583997-62801497 GCF_043380555.1 Nothobranchius furzeri | reverse complement strand
TGAAAGCATAAACAACACTTTCAGAGACTTTTACCAAACTTTGTACTCACCACAGATAAACCCATCAGATAACGAGATCAATGAGTTCCTTGACAGGATAACAATTCCTAAATTATCAGACAGCCAAGTTACAGTCCTGGACTCGCCACTAACCTCAGCGGAGCTCCAGGAGGCCCTTAAATCCACGACGAATAGGAAAGCTCCAGGTCCAGACGGGATTCCAGCAAAGTTTTACAAAGAATTCTGGATCATTCTGGCTCCAATATTTTTCAGAATGGTGAGGGAAATCGAAGAGAGTGGCAGATTACAGCCAAACATGAACTCTGCCTATATTAGTCTCTTGTTAAAACCAGGCAAATACCCTGCATTTCCTACCAGCTATCGCCCAATTTCCCTTATTAATGTTGATCTCAAAATAATTTGTAAAGCCCCAGCAAAACGATTAGAAAAGGTAACCCCCTTCATAATACACCCTGACCAAACTGGTTTCATCAAGGGTAGACAGTCATCCACAAACTCACGTAGATTACTTAATTTGATAGATTTCTCTTACAGTAGAAACATAGAAACTAGTATATTATCTCTAGATGCAGAAAAGGGTTTTGATGGAGTTAACTGGAAGTTCTTATTTGCAACTTCACATAAATTTGGTTTTGGGAACTTCTTCATAAACTGGCTACAAACACTATACAGTTCACCAACTGCATGTGTCAGGACAAACAACCAAATATTAGCTAGCTTCTGTCTTCAGAGGGGGACCAGGCAGGGATGCCCACTCTCCCCCTCACTGTTTGCTATCTTTATCAATCACTAGCAGCAGCAATTAGGCAAACAACAGGTATTAAAGGGACAAAGTGTAAGAAAATAGAACATAAGATCAGTCTTTATGCAGATGATGTTTTACTTTTTCTCCGGAATTCTCAATCCTCTCTCTCCCATTCAATAGAACTGATAAACTCTTTTTCAAAAGTTTCAGATTACTCTATAAACTGGTTAAAACCCACAGTTCTACCAATTAATTTCTCTTTTGTCAATTTACTTAAAACACAATTGGAGTCAGGGAATATCATACCTGGGAATTAATGTCTCTTCCAAGTTGGCAGATCTAACCAAACTAAACTACATCCCACTTTTAAAGAAAGTGGAAGATGATCTTGCAAGATGGAAATCCTTACCGATATCACTCATGGGGAGAGTTAATACAATTAAAATGACGTCTTACCCAAAATAAATTTCTTATTTTCAATTATCCCAAACAAACCACCAGCTGACTGGTTTCGATCTCTGGACTCCTCAATTACCAAATTCCTTTGGCAGGATAAACCTGCATGAATTAGCTTAAAACGCTTCAGCAGACCAAAGACAGAGGAGGACTGGATCTATCCAACTTTTATTATTATTTCTTAGCCAACAGGCTGCAATATATACCAAGATGGTTGCAAGATAACCCACTAGATGAGTCTTGGTTAGACATTGAACACACACTTTGCAATACCATAGAGCTTTCAGACCTACCATTTAGTAGCTCAAGCATAAGAAAACATGAAGGCTTCAAAAGTATTAGTATCAGCACCTCTCTGACGGCAAGGTGGGAGTATCTAAAAATGACAGAGTCTTCACTAATACCTTGCAGACACACACCTATCTGGAATAATCCTGATATTTTGCAAAATAATAAAATGATGAACCTTCTGGGCTGGAAAAACAAAAGAATCCTATACCTGGAACACATAAATGAAGGATTGGACTTCATCCCATTTAATAGAATAGTCTCCCAATTTGGAACAGATAAGAATTGCATTTTAGAATATCACCAAATTAAATCTGTAGTAAAAAAAAATTAAGCTCAATAAAATAGAATTACAAACACCACCATTGGTATTAGACTTATATAATCTGTAACCCCCCAAACTACTGTCTAAAGTATATAAGACACTGTCCAAAATAGACAATAAAATAGCAATCCCTATTGAAACATGGGAGGTGGATCTATCAGTCAGCTTTGA
Organism: Nothobranchius furzeri; assembly: GCF_043380555.1. Lineage (NCBI taxonomy): Eukaryota > Metazoa > Chordata > Actinopteri > Cyprinodontiformes > Nothobranchiidae > Nothobranchius > Nothobranchius furzeri. The sequence goes on along the minus strand of NC_091741.1, from coordinate 62,799,491 downwards.
CCAGGACTTCTGGTCCCAAACTTGTTTAAAAACTTTTAAAATGATCAGACACTCCAATTTACAATTATTTCAGTACAAAATTCTACACAGAGTACACTATACAGGTCATCAGATGTTCAAGATGGGGTTTGTGTTGTCTGACACCTGTACACACGGCACAAACAACATTTCTGACAATTACATTCACACACTGTGGTCCTGTCCACCTGTCCAGGAATTTTGGGGTAGAGTGTGTGAAGACCTGTCAAAGTGTCTGAAATGTCATATCCCAACTGTCCCCTCTCTTTGTTTACTGGGAAACCTGGACGATGTCCCGATTGAAACATCTTTGGCTCACGTGGTTCTGACTGCCATATGCATCGCTAAGAAAACTATCCTCTTGAATTGGAAAAAAAGAGATACTCTTTGCACCAACCAGTATAGAAATCTTTTGTTAGATCATATTACACTTGATATAGCCTCTGCTTCCATTTCAAATCAATCTCTCTGGGCTCCTTTGATCGGTTCCATCACATAGCGATGACGGGGGACCATTGATATTGTCCTGCGGGATGATGTGGGTGAGGGGGTGGAGGGTCTGAGTTTGAAGTATCTGGACGTTCCCTGGAGGTGGGTTCACTGGGAGTGTCTGGGAATGGGGGGCCGTTGCCCCCCTCTGGAGGTGCTTGGGTTGCCTCGGGGGGGTGGACTACTGGTGGTTGAGAGTGGGGCCCCTTGGAGGTCTTGGCGGTGGCCATGGGTCACTGCCCGGCAGCTGCATTGCCCCTGGGCGGGTCCGGGTGGGGGCCTGGGGGCTTGGGGTGTGAGGGTGGCCAGCCCCGTGGGGGAATCTGGGCGGGGCCTTGGGGGTCGGGTCCTGACATGTATGCTGCCGGGGAGAAGGCATGAACATGCAGCAGTGCCTGACTCGGGTTCAGGGACCTCAGGCAGACCTTGGCTCCTCTGCTGTCCCATCACAGGGGAGGGGGAAGTCCAGGAGGGGGAGGACCCAACCTTACCTGGATGTCCTATGTCTTTAATAATCCAGAAGTTGTGCAAAAGCAGGGATGGGCATAGATATTCTGCTGGGGTGGGGCTGGGTTGGTGCCCTCAGACCCTGTGATGCTGCTGCTTTGGGCCCTGGCAGGATGGGCTGGGGTCTCCATGCTCTGGGTGGCGGTTTGACAACAGAGGTGCCTATTGGGGCCAGTAGGGGAGCTGGCTCCCTGGAGGGCTAAGCCTAACCAGCCATTCCTCCCCATCCCCGCATATTTCTCTCCTCCTGCTCCCTCACATCATCACACAAACATGCACATAGGACCTTGGGGGGTGGACAAGTCAGGGAGTGCGGGTATGGACCCCATTTCCGCATTCCTGTGGCAACCTGCCCCCCAATTTTATATGCACCTTAAACACTTCCACCAACGACATTCCACGCAAACACACACTTAGGGCCTTGGGAGTGAGCACATTCAGCGGCATTTGGCAGGGGGATTTCTCAGCCTCATCCCAAGTGCTGGTGCCCACTTCCAATTTTAAACTGCACTTAGACACTGAGGGCTGTGGGTGCAAGTGGGGTGGTGTGGTGGCATCGGGTGACATAGGCCAGATGATGCCCGCACTGCCCGCTCACCACAGCCATGGAATACACTTCATCAACACTCACGAACACCATATTGGAGCAGGCGGAGGGAGACTAGGGGTCTTAGCACACCTCTGTCGTCACTTGGCTTCCTGGGGCTGGAGGCCAGGAGGGAGATCCGGCCGTCCGGTTGGGGTCTGGGGCGGTGGGTTGCTGGGCTCAGCATTGGGCGGGGGGATGGGGGGGGTGGGGTGGTGGGGGGGGGGCCTGCTCATCAGCACCCCAGCAGAAAGGGACGCACTCTGGGAACCGGTAATGGTTGTACCCCATGTGCAGCAGTACCGGGACCAGAGTGAATAGGGTGTGTGTATGGGGAGCATGAGTGGGTGTCCGGCGTGCATTTTTGTAAGTCTTTGGTTGTATGTGTATGTGTGAGCATGAGGGAAGGAGTGTGTGACTGTGTTTGTGTATGACTGTATATGTCAGGTGGGCCTTTGACTCCTCCTTTCTCCTGGGACTTCTTTTGATGATATAGATCTTCGTCTCCCCTCTCCCTGCCACACCTGGTGTAGAGTGCGGTGCCTTGGTCTGCCTGGGTCGTGGCTCGTGGGTCAGGGAGTTTAAGATTTTTGGCATCTGCCTGACCAATCCCGGTGGCTGCCTGGTGGGGTCTAGGTCCCTGGGCTCTGCTGGGTCCCTGGCGGGGGAGGTCGCCCCTGGGTCCCGGGTCACTGGGTCCTGGGCTCGGCCAGCTAGGTTGTGGGAGGCTGTGGGTGGGCCCGTAGGTTTGCCGGCTGCTGGTTGTGGCCCCCTGGGGCGATCCTTTGCGCCTCTCGAGGGGGGTGCGGAGGCTTTTCTGGTTGCAGTCTCCCTGGTGTTCCTGTGCTCTGTAAGGCTTGTCACCAGCATTCAGACATCAATTATGTTAGCTTCCCAGCCAGGCAGGACACGGAAGAAGAAGAAGAAAGAGATTGTACAGTAATTGGAGCATTGTAGGATTGATCACGGCTCCTAGCAGAGAATGCTGCTGTTGTATCCTTGGGCAAGACACTTTACCAACATTATCTGTTGGTGGTGGTTGGAGGGACTGGCGGTGCCTGTGATCAATAACCTCTCCTCTGTCAGTGGGCCTCAGGGCAATTGTGGATACATTGTAGCTCATCACCACCACTGTGTGAATGTGTGTGTGCATGGGCGAATGACTTATTGTGTTGTGAAGTGCCTTGGGGGATTCTGGGATTCTAGAAGGGGCTATATCAAATACAGACAATTTACCATTCCCTTCTCACATGCATTCCACTGTAATATCAAGTAGTTGGTAATTGAATTTAGTAGCTTGAGTTACTTTTAGAGATGATTTAGTTCTAATTTACTGTTGTTAGCTCAACTTTAGCCTGTAGCATGCTTCACTTGATATTAGAGTCAAACAAAAAGATGGCTTCTTGAGGGTACAAGAAATAACTTCTAGGTTGCTCCTGTTTACTGGCTTTGGTTCTTTTTAACACCTCTGTAACTTTTTGCCTGCTGAATCATAAATGTTGCCGCTGCAGCGTTAGCTCGGCACAGACTCGACAACCTCACAAACTCAGACTGTAAACAGTGACTACGTCCCTCTTTAGTTTTATTTAAAGGAGAAAAACTGACAACACCTCAGCCATCTGAGAGTGAAATCTGTTTCAGTTTCACCTTCCTTCCAACATGATTGAGACATTAGACTGTTTTGTGATTGTTTCACTGTAGAATTCTTACATTTTGCTCTTAAGCTACTAGGTTTAGTGGAACCAGTTGACACAACCTGGTTAGGTAAAGTTAACATTTCATTTCATGAGTGTGCAAGGTGTCTCATTTGACTGTTAAAACTTTCTCCAGAAGACAACTTTCTCCAGAAGACAATTTCCTTGTCCTTGTGAACTGCTGCAGGTTCCAGTCCAGATTGAAAAGTGTCCGCTTTGGACCAGTTGCTATTTCCATGGTCTTTCCACCCAGTGGAAGCTAGTTTCACTGTGGACTGAGACTGGTGTTCCAGTAGATTCCACTTCATGATAGGCTTGAGCTTTGGCTGTTTCTGGGTTGGTCCAGAACATTTTAACATTGGGAAAGTGTTGACACATCTGAATAAAGTTATTTTTGTTTAAAATGAAGATTTTAGAATCAAAATTTTTAAATGATTCCAACAGACAATATCAACTTATATAAATCCACAATTTCTCTTTGCTGACAATTACATTTCCAGAGTTGGTCAATTCAATGAGTCCCATTAAAAAGTTTTTATTCTGCAAAGAGAGCCAACAAGCTGTAGTCAGTCATGATTACGAGAAGTTAAACATCCTTGGTATTGGGTTAAAATACATTCAATAACTGTTTGCCTAATGTATTAATAGCTTAGGTAAACATATGCAAATATTTCAGTTATTTTCAGTATTTCCTGTGGAAGTAGAAAAATCTACAATAAGTTCAGACTTTTCACCACAATATTGTTTTTCAAGTTATGAAAGCTGTATGTTGTGTGGACAGATCCTTCAATGGAAGACTGAGACACCCCAGATGTAAAACAGAACACTACCGTAGGTAATTCATCCCCTCTGCAGTAAGAGTGTATAACTCCTCAGTTTAACTGGTACTGGCATTATCCCAGTACACAATAACATCAATGCAATACTCAGTATGTGTTCAATACTCCCTGTCCCTTATGCAGCATAGTTCTGGAAACCCAAGTTTCCTTTTTTTTATGGTTGAAAGTTACAATAATAACTTATTGTCTATGAGTGTTTACCTATAATTTTATTATTTTTCTTCTTCCTTTTCTCTTAAGTATATGTGAATTTCGCCATTGTGGGATTATTAAAGTCTGTTCTATTCTATTCTATTATATTCTATTCTATTCTATTCTAAATATTTATCCCTGGAAAAAGAACAGTCCACACCACTGATTAAATACCTCACGTTGGTCAGAAATTCATGCCAGTATATGTAAACTCCCAACCACATAATAGTGAGGTTGTGCTGAGTTGTAAAGTCAAGGTTTTTCTTTTAACTTTATATATATATATATATGTATATATATAATTATTATTTAGAAATATTAATCAAACACTTTACAATTCCATGTTAATCCTCTTTATGTGAGGTGACCCGAGATGCACGCTCTGATCCGGCCCGTTTACACCACCATTAGTCACATCCAACACTGTGAGCTTACTGAATCCTTGGGGACCCAAATGTAATTACGTATTGATCTTTTATGTTTATGCAGATGTAGATGAGTGTGCAGAAGGTTCAGATGACTGCCATATTGATGCTCTCTGCCAGAACACACCCAAGTCTTACAACTGCATCTGCAAGCCAGGTTATAAAGGAGATGGCAAGGAATGCGAAGGTGAGTTCCCGTCATGCTCATGGCTCATCTGTGTACATGAGAAAAATGTATCATGACAAGGTTCAGTATAACACACAGCTGGTTCTGAATGCACTCAACAATGAAAACTACAAATTGAGTATTGCAGCAGCTCCACAATGTAAAAGAAATTGCTGAGATGTTCAAAATTGTATAAAAATAAATGAACCAAATGTCAAAACTCTCTGCAGTGAAATCAGCTGATATTATTATTGTGTATCTATAACTCATCAGTTACCAGGAAAATTACCAAATACATTTTAATTACACTGCAGCATCTAACGCTGGATAAAGGAACAAAAATCTGGATGTGGAATATTGATTCTGTTTCGTTTTTTTTTTTGTGAGTGATGAGAGCGTTGATTGAAGTTTGGTGGTATTTTTAAATCAGAGAGAGCTAAATGCTACATCTTTGTTCTGATGAGTAATTTTAAGGATGAGTTTAAAACCCACTGAGTTGGAAAAGGGTGGAATACCTTCTACGAGTCAGGGACGAGGTCCTGCCACAGGTTGAGGAGTTTAAGTGTCTCGAAGTCTTGGGAATGAGTGAGAGAAAGATGGAGGGCGATATCAAGATTGGTGTTGCTTCTGCAGTGATGTGGGCATTGTACTGGCCTGTCATGGTGAAGAGAGAGCTGAGCTGGAAGGCAAAGCTCTTGATTTACCAGTCGATTTACGTTCTTACCCTCACCTATGGTCACGAGCTTTGGATGGTGACCAAAAGAATGAGATTGCGGATACAAGCAGCTGAAATGAGTTTTCTCCGCAGAGTGGCTCACCCTTAGATATAGGGTGAAAAGCTTGGTCATCTGTGAGGGGCTCGGAGTAGACCCGCTGCTCTTTCACATCGAGATGAGCAAGTTGAGGTGGCTCGGGCATCTGGACGCCTCCATGGTGAGGTTTTCTGGGCACATCCAATCGAGAGGAGACCCAAAGGAAGACCCAGGACACGCTGGAGGACTATGTCTGTCCCGACCCGACCCTGGATAAGCGGCCGAAAATGGAGGAAGGGATGATCTGTGCTTGTATAATAGATATGTGTTATGATGTAATGTCAGGCAGCAGAAAGCTAAACAATATATGCAGGACCGACTAATGGATAGACAAATACTTCACTATATCTGCATTCACAAAGTATTTGTTATACTCCTACAATCCAGCAGCAGTTATTGCTAATGAGATCACTGACTCTTTTGTTTACCAGCTATACAAATTTCCTCAAACATGGTCTGAAAATTCAGCTGAAAACTGTGCAACCCCTGAGGGTTTGCATAGAAACAGAGATAGACAGAATCACATCTGCTAACACCTGGAGTCTTCCTCACATCCCAGTTTTTACCCAAGAGACAACATCTTCATGCTGAATCAGAAACCATATTTAGAAGGCTTTAGTTGCAATATCAGGGTGTCAGATATGTGTTAACTGAACATTTGAGCACATTCAGGTGTTGAATTCAGCAGATACCTGTAACTAAAGGTTCTGTGGGGATGTCTTATGTAGCATCAGTCTGGGACAGCCACCTCAGACGACCTTAGACAAGAACAACTGCTCAAAATGAGTCAGGATTTCTTCTGCTCATTAGCCCTGAGTGTAAATCTCCATTCGTTCACACTCCATACTACTGATTTAATGTGGAGGAAGAGGAAGTACCAGAGGTGTGAAGGTTAGATGTAGCAGCAGACTCACTGAGCTCTAACACTTATTTGTGCCACAGAGAACACCACAGAGAGAATCCAGTGAACAAGCTTTGCTCTTGCACATGCTTATTGACATAAATGCACACAACACTAATCCTTATCCATGCACGCTTCACTGCAGCACAGCTGCTTTTAAACAAACAACGCCACAGAAATTTAGCATTTCCACAACCTTTATTTCAATGAAAACATTCTGTTCTATGATATCCCTACAGCTGTGATTAACATTTTACTGACCGCTTTTATTGATTTGATCAAGGTCAAGACCAACTTTTTTTTGCACATTTATAGACAACTCATTGCTGTTCTAAAAGTTCAGAACGTCTATATCTATCTATCATCTATCTATCATCTATCCATCTATCTATCATCTATCTATCTATCTATCTATCTATCTATCTATCTATCTATCTATCTATCTATCTATCATCTATCTATCTATCTATCTATCTATCTATCTATCTATCTATCTATCTATCTATCTATCTATCTATCTATCTATCTATCTATCTATCTATCTATCTATCTATCTATCTATCTATCTATCTATCATCTATCTATCTATCTATCTATCTATCTATCTATCTATCTATCTATCTATCTATCATCTATCTATCTATCTATCTATCTATCTATCTATCTATCTATCTATCTATCTATCTATCTATCTATCTATCTATCTATCTATCTATCTATCTATCTATCTATCTATCTATCTATCTATCATCTATCTATCTATCTATCTATCTATCATCTATCTATCTATCTATCTATCTATCTATCTATCTATCTATCTATCTATCTATCTATCTATCTATCTATCTATCTATCTATCTATCTATCTATCTATCTATCTATCTATCTATCTATCTATCTATCTATCTATCTATCATCTATCTATCTATCTATCTATCTATCTATCTATCTATCTATCTATCTATCCATCCATCCATCCATCCATCCATCCATCCATCCATCCATCCATCCATCCATCCATCTATCATCTATCTATCTATCATCTATCTATCTATCTATCTATCTATCTATCTATCTATCTATCTATCTATCTATCTATCTATCTATCTATCTATCTATCTATCTATCTATCTATCATCTATCTATCTATCTATCTATCTATCTATCTATCTATCTATCTATCTATCTATCTATCTATCTATCTATCTATCTATCTATCTATCTATCTATCTATCTATCTATCTATCTATCTATCTATCTATCTATCTATCTATCTATCTGTCTGTCACACCCGGTCATGTCTCCCCGTTTAGTTCAGCCTTGTGTCTCGTTGATTACTCCCACCTGCCTCTCGTTTCTCAATCACCTTAGCTCCCAACCCTCCTGTATTTAAACCCTGTCTGTTCTTTGTACTGGGTCGGATCATTGTTTCATTGTCCAGCGTGCTTAATAAATCCTGGTTGACCGTTCCTACCTGCTGCCTGTTTACTCCCCGGTCTGGATCCACGCCTTTCCTCCGCTCCACTCCGCAGCGAGCTGACAGAATGATCCGACCCAAACCCGTTGTGAGATCCAGCGAGGAGATTCTCCCGTGGGAGCACCTGCTTCAGTGGCTCACTCCGAGCCACCACCCAGCTTCTCCATCGCCTTCCCCTGCTTCAGTTCTGCCTCGCCGAAAACGCCGTCCTCGGCCATCAGCCGCAGCAATCCTCGCTGCTCTCCCGGAACCGGACGAGGGGTCGGACCGGGAGCCGCTTCCGGATCGCTCCAGCTTCGTGGGCACCCGCCTGGCTGTGTGCTCCCCGGGAGTTGGCCCACGGCGTGGGGAGGCATGCCGGGCTCCACCGCAGCGGCTGGTCCAAGGACGGAGCCGCGAGCTCGCTGCAGTTCTGGCTCAGTGCGCCAACTTGGACATGCCCCCAGTCAGACCAGCAGTCCCGTCTCCGGTCCAACCAGCGCCTTCGTCATCTGCAGGCGGAGGAACCACGCCCACAGCCCAGCTGATGGAGCTCCAGGCGGAGCTCGACCGGATCCGCCAGCTCGTCAGCCTCCAGGAGAGTCACCTGGACACTCTATCCTCCCCGAACCGCCAGGAGAGGAGCGAGCCCGTCCACCCAGCGGAGCTCGCTGGTCTCCGGGCTGAACTGGCCCAGCTCCATCGAACCCTCAACCTCCAGGAGCTTCAGCTGGACGGGCTGTCCCCCCTGCTCTCACGGCTTCCAGCCCTACCAGTTCCACCACTTCCAGTCCAGCCTGTCCAGGCAGCCCCTCCTGCAGCTGCCTCGCCTCCACTCCAGAGGGCCCAGAAGCAGAAGGGACGGGCTCAGAAGCAGAAGGGATGGGCCCAGAAGCAGACGGTTCCGGTTCTGGCCCCGAAGCGGACGGGTCGGCCCCAGCAGTCGGCGGTCCAGCAGTCGGCGGTCCAGCAGTCGGCGGTCCAGTAGTCGGCGGTCCAGCAGTCGGCGGTCCAGCAGTCGACGCCCCCGGACCAGAAGTCGACGCCCCCGGACCAGAAGTCGACGCCCCCGGACCAGAAGTCGACGCCCCCGGACCAGAAGTCGACGCCCCCGGACCAGAAGTCAACGGTCCAGAAGTCGACGGTCCAGAAGTCGACGGTCCAGGGCTCTGTGGCCGACGCCCCTGCCAGTCCTGTGGCCGACGCCCCTGCCAGTCCTGTGGCCGACGCCCCTGCCAGTCCTGTGGCCGACTCCTCTTCCTCGTGTTCTGAAGTCGACGCCCCTGATGACGTCGCCTGTCCAGAAGTCGTCGCCCCTGATGACGACGTGTCCGAAGTCGTCGCCTCCTCCTCTGATGACGACGTGTCCGAAGTCGTCGCCTCCTCCTCTGATGACGACGTGTCCGAAGTCGTCGCCTCCTCCTCTGATGACGACGTGTCCGAAGTCGTCGCCTCCTCCTTTGATGACGACGTGTCCGAAGTCGTCGCCTCCTCCTCTGATGACGACGTGTCCGAAGTCGTCGCCTCCTCCTCTGATGACGACGTGTCCGAAGTCGTCGCCTCCTCCTCTGATGACGACGTGTCCGAAGTCGTCGCCTCCTCCTCTGATGACGACGTGTCCGAAGTCGTCGCCTCCTCCTCTGATGACGACGTGTCCGAAGTCGTCGCCTCCTCCTCTGATGACGACGTGTCCGAAGTCGTCGCCTCCTCCTCTGATGACGACGTGTCCGAAGTCGTCGCCTCCTCCTCTGATGACGTCGCCTCCTCCTCTGATGACGTCCCGTCTGATGACGTCGCCTCCTCCTCTGATGACGTCGCCTCTTCCGATGACGTCCCGTCTGATGACGTCACCTCTTCCGATGACGTCCCGTCTGATGACGTCGCCTCTTCCTCTGATGACGTCCCGTCTGATGACGTCGCCTCCTCCTCTGATGACGTCGCCTCTTCCGATGACGTCCCGTCTGATGACGTTGCCTCTTCCGATGACGTCCCGTCTGATGACATCGCCTCTTCCTCTGATGACGTCCCGTCTGATGACGTCGCCTCTTCCTCTGATGACGTCCCCTCTGACGACGTCACCGCCTCCTCTGATGACGTCCCCGAAGTCGGCTCGTCTGACGACGTCGCCGCCTCCTCTGATGACGTCCCCGAAGTCGGCTCGTCTGACGACGTCGCCGCCTCCTCTGATGACGTCCCCGAAGTCGGCTCGTCTGATGACATCGCCGCTGCCTCGTCCTCTGAAGTCGGCTCGTCCGATAACATCGCCGCTGCCTCGTCTGGGGATGCTCTTTGCACTCAAGAGGCCGACGCTCCATCCGGCCCGGCGTCTCCACGGTCTCCGGTTCCGATGGTGGTTTTGAGGGCAACGCCGGCCCAGCCTGCAGTGACTTTGTCGCCGGCCCAGCCTGCAGTGACTTTGTCGCCGGCCCAGCCTGCAGTGACTTTGTCGCCGGTCCAGCCTGCAGTGACTTTGTCGCCGGTCCAGCCTGCAGTGACTTTGTCGCCGGCCCAGCCTGCAGTGACTTTGTCGCCGGTCCAGCCTGCAGAGCTCCTCCTCTGCCGCAGGCGCCGGCCTCCAAGGGCCCGTCACCTCCTCTTCTGCCGCAGGCGCCGGCCTCCAGAGGCCCGTCGCCTCCTCTTCTGCCGCAGGCGCCGGCCTCCAGAGGCCCGTCGCCTCCTCTTCTGCCGCAGGCGCCGGCCTCCAGAGGCCCGTCGCCTCCTCTTCTGCCGCAGGCGCCGGCCTCCAGAGGCCCGTCGCCTCCTCTTCTGCCGCAGGCGCCGGCCTCCAGAGGCCCGTCGCCTCCTCTTCTGCCGCAGGCGCCGGCCTCCAAGGGCCCGTCGCCTCCTCTTCTGCCGCAGGCGCCGGCCTCCAAGGGCCCGTCGCCTCCTCTTCTGCCGCAGGCGCCGGCCTCCAAGGGCCCGTCGCCTCCTCTTCTGCCGCAGGCGCCGGCCTCCAAGGGCCCGTCGCCTCCTCATCTGCCGCAGGCGCCGGCCTCCAAGGGCCCGTCGCCTCCTCATCTGCCGCAGGCGCCGGCCTCCAAGGGCCCGTCGCCTCCTCTTCTGCCGCAGGCGCCGGCCTCCAAGGGCCCGTCGCCTCCTCATCTGCCGCAGGCGCCGGCCTCCAAGGGCCCGTCGCCTCCTCATCTGCCGCAGGCGCCGGCCTCCAAGGGCCCGTCGCCTCCTCATCTGCCGCAGGCGCCGGCCTCCAAGGGCCCGTCGTCTCCTCCTCTGCCTCAGACGCCGGCCTCCAAGAGCCTGTCGTCTCCCCCTCTGCCTCAGACGCCGGCCTCCAAGAGCCTGTCGTCGCCTCCTCCTCTACCCCTCTGCTGGTCCCTCTGTTCCTCTGGGCCCTTCCTCCTGGTTCCCCTCCTCCCGCCCTGCTCCTCGTTCCTGTGGGCGTCTGGGATCCGCCCCTTGAGGGGGGGGTACTGTCACACCCGGTCATGTCTCCCCGTTTAGTTCAGCCTTGTGTCTCGTTGATTACTCCCACCTGCCTCTCGTTTCTCAATCACCTTAGCTCCCAACCCTCCTGTATTTAAACCCTGTCTGTTCTTTGTACTGGGTCGGATCATTGTTTCATTGTCCAGCGTGCTTAATAAATCCTGGTTGACCGTTCCTACCTGCTGCCTGTTTACTCACCGGTCTGGATCCACGCCTTTCCTCCGCTCCACTCCGCAGCGCGCTGACACTATCTATCTATCTATCTATCTATCTATCTATCTATCTATCTATCTATCTATCTATCTATCTATCTATCTATCTATCTATCTATCTATCTATCTATCTATCTATCTATCTATCTATCTATCTATCTATCATCTATCTATCATCTATCTATCATCTGTCTATCTATCATCTATCTATCTATCTATCTATCTATCTATCTATCTATCTATCTATCTATCTATCTATCTATCTATCTATCTATCTATCTATCTATCTATCTATCTATCTATCTATCTATCTATCTATCTATCATCTATCTATCTATCATCTATCATCTATCATCTATCATCTATCTATCTATCTATCTATCTATCTATCTATCTATCTATCTATCTATCTATCTATCTATCTATCTATCTATCTATCTATCTGTCTATCTGTCTGTCTGTCTGTCTGTCTGTCTGTCTGTCTGTCTGTCTGTCTGTCTGTCTGTCTGTCTGTCTGTCTGTCTGTCTGTCTGTCTGTCTGTCTGTCTATCTATCATCTGTCTGTCTGTCCGTCCGTCTGTCTGTCTGTCTGTCTATCTATCTGAGAATACCACAGCAAGCTTTTCTCTTGCACACAATAAAAGACGGATGGATGTCTGAAGCACATATATCCATCCATCCATCCATCCATCCATCCATCTATCTGTCTGTCATTTATTTCTACAGCACATTGTCTTTCTCTTATCTTCCTGCTTCTCCTCTCAATCCTAAGCAAATCATGAAAAGCTAAGTGCCGAAGCCATGGCAGAGAGGTGAAATAATCTTGAGTACAGGTTATGAACTCCGCTGAGGGGCGTCAGAGACAACTAAAATACAGAAAGTGCTAGAAAATATAAGCAAAAATGAACGATTGCATGTTAGTTAATTTCTTTTGCTGGTGCCACTGTGAGAATGTTGCAGTGGCTGTGCGCAGCAATAAAAAAGAATGCCCAAGAAACTCTGGAGCGCATGAATTATCAGTGCTCTCCATGCTTGAGATGCTGAAGTGAGCGCGAGAGAGGCACACAAACTTGAAAAAAAAGGGTGGAGAATAATATAAAGTATTACAATTGATCATCTCAGGGGTGTGTGTGTGTGTGTGTCGTGCCCAATAGCTGAGTCAGTTATGTATGACAAATGTCTCTCTGATGATTTTCTGTTAGACCTCTCTTATTCCCCATCCTTGGGCTGCTTACATGGGCCCCTAGTGGGCGTGGGCCCCTGGGCCTGTGCCCATAAACCGGCTTTGGTAGGCAGATGTCAAACGCTATTCGCTAATGCTGAGTGGTGCTCAATTCAAATTCAGTGGGCCTCAATGGGATAAGAGGCGGGCTAAGCAAAAGTAAAAGATGTATTGCCTGCATTACATCACAGTACAGGGTAAGACTATCACCTTAACCCTCTGGAGGCAGGCGTTGCAGATTTGCAACGTTAAAACCTACCTACCTGGTTACTCCACATACGTATTTCATGAGCATTTTTTAACTCAGAAGTACCCCTGAAGGACTCAGTTGTTCGTCCTTTTATCAAAACTTATTTGGAGCCTGAGAGGGTTAACAGATTTAAAGAAAATTATACATAAGTCCTGAAAAGTGGAAATCTGGCTTTAACTAGAATAGTTAAAATAACTTAAATAAAATAATGTCAAAGTTCGCTGAGATTTCGAATTTACTTAAACTAAAGATTAGATGTTTTACATGCATTTTCTTGTTGTTATCAAAGTTTAGTCACTCAGACATGTGCAGGCCCCCCACATGCATCACACACACACACACACACACACACACACGCACGCACTCACGCACGCACACACACACACACACACACTACAGATGAGTTGTCCTGAATAACAACTCCCCAGTCCTCTAAAAGGAGACAGAAAAGAACAAATATGATCTTCCTCCCATAACTCAGCCGTGTGAGTGGACCTGTCTTGCCAGACACTTTTTATGACATCATTTTATCCAGTTCTGTATTTGAATTAGTATGTGTGTGTGTGTGTGTGTGTGTGTGTGTGTGTGTGTGTGTGTATGTGCGTGAGTGAGAGAGACGTGCACTATGCTTGAATAGAGCTTCATTGTCAGCTGTGCCTAATTACATCACTGTTTGACATCCAGGGTGTGGATGTTGTGTATGTGTTGGGAACACACATCCCTTTACCCCATTTGTCCTCGGACTGTAGCTCTGAGATCTGTTCCACTCCCCCGTCTGGATGATGAAGCAACGGATGATGACACAGACTCCAAATTAAGACAAATGGCAGACGGGAGGTCACCCTTGACCTCAGTGATTAGATATAGATTCTGTAATTGGTTGGCTGTGTTCTCCATGGCTGTGTTCTCCATCAACAGGCATTATTGGCCACTTTTCTAGCCAGCACCATTACCAGCTCTGTTATTTTTGGAAGCACGTGGAAACAACCAAGCCTCTGCTCTCTCCTGTCTGCTCATCTGTTCTTTTTCTTATCAGCTTTGCTTCATATCAGCACAGAGACAGCTCAGCACAGCAGCCTGGGAAAACATTCAGCAAATCACAAGAAATCGGCTAAAACGGGTTCCTTAAATCTTTACGTCTCAGATCTCTGATTGAATACACGGAGATCTGTAGGATTCAGTATTTTCATTCTGTTCTTTTTGTTATTTTATCAGACTTTTCCAGACCCAGTGGATGTATTTTCAAAGACCTCTAAATCAGTCATTCCAGGAATTTCATTACCTGCAATTTTTGTTCAGATGAGCAACGATGACAATAGCAAATGTGTCCATTCAACTTACCCTCCAGCCTTGTTTCATTTACCTGAAGACGAGCAAGCAGGGAACAAATCTAACACCAGAAGATCACAGCCACAGTCAAATATTGCTGCTAAAACTTGTGCAGGTCAGTTTTTACAACAGCATATCAGGTCGACTAAAAAAATGAGGAAGTGTTGAAAGTCCAGAAAAATGACAAAAGTAGCTTCATTCAAGAATAATTCAGATTTTAGCAGTTTTCTTTTATTATTAGCTTTTATCATTTCTGTTGATTTCCCTTCTAAAAGACGGTATTTGCTCAAATCAAGAAAAGTTTACACATAAACAGATCCAGAAGTATCAAACAGAGCGTATGCATGACTCCAGGTGTGTTTCCACTATCCAGTCAATGTTAAATTAAGCACAAATAAGGGTATACTAGACCTACATGCCTTCATTTAATTTGGCAAATATTCTTTCCACCTTATTTTCATTTGAATGATCAAAATGCATCAGTTTACATTAGAAGGAGGATGAACTTCACAGAACTAGAGTCCAGATGACGTAGAGGTATCCAAATGTATTTTGTTGTCCGTGACTTTAAATGGTGTGCTTCTTTTTAGGACTCAGGCAGTGGTGGCACCAGGGGGGCACTAGGGGGCGCTATAGCTACCCCTGGATTTGTCACTGCACCCCCATAGCACCCCCAAGTAAATGTTAGATTTTTTTTTTTTACAATTTAATTTTAATTTAATGTGTGGATGTGATAATATTTAACATACAAAACAAAAGTAATCAGTAAAGTATCATATAGATAGTAAAAACTTAAACCAAAACAGGAAATTGATGTTAACCTTTGACCTCATCTTCCACCTGCGAACGAGTGAAAGGTAGAGCTAGTGGTAAAATGGATCGGGTTTTGTTGCCCAAATTTCCACGGGTTCAGTCAGAAACGAATGAATCTTTGGAAGTGATCTCAGACTCACAGAAACCTACGGATCTGGATGAAGAGAGTCAACCCTCAACGGCCGCAGCAGTCGAGGGGTTTGCCGCTAGAAATGCTAACACTAACGTTAGCAAACCTTGCAACACTATAGATGGTTTTCTGTGTGGCTGTATGTGTTTATGATTTCATGGAAAAGTCAGCGATTGTTCATATGTTTATGATGTATATTAATGACTGTTTCAGGTGTTGTTGAGGTTTTGTGCAGGCATGTGTATCTGCTAGTGTTGAAGGTGTTTTAGAGAACAATATGTATTCATGACCACTTCCTTCATTGCACCCTCATTAAAAAGACTAGCTCCTTCATAGCACCTGCAGAAAAAAATTTCTGGAGCCGCCACTGGACTCAGGTAGTGTGTCCCAAAGTTGAAGCGGTAGCAGCCAGCTGTTTCTCTTTCTCTGGTATTATTGAGCAGAGAACCTCTCACACCAGTGGTGTTCTGTTGATAAACATGTGAGTGTGTAATGAATGGAGGACCCAGGGAAGTGCGGTGTTTCAACAAGATCGACAACCAGATGGTCCAATAGTTGCTTTGGTCCAAAACATGTCATTGGTGGAGGTTTTTAGACAAATGCGAGGGAACCACTTTCTTAAATGTTTTTAATTGTTTTAATCTCTAAAATATATTTATAGCTCTACTATGTTAGAACGTTGTTAAGAGGCGTGAAAAAATATCTTAAGCTCATTGCAGCTCTAAACTGTTCCAGCTGGTCTGTCATTAATCTGCTGTTCACTAGAAAGACTGAGTGATGTAGAACCAGAGCACCTCAACACAACGGTGGTCTACCAGCTTCCTCTGAAACGTTCCTATTGTTAGAAACCCTAGTGAGTTCAGCAGCTGGATAACAAAGGCAGCTCATGTCACAATTAGACCAGCCATAAAAGAAAAGTTCCATCAGTCATGTTGGGTTGCACATCCATTCAGAATGTGAAAAGTCCACTATTTCCTGCCTTAGCTGCTCGAGTTATTTGTGGAGATGAAACATCAGCGTTACAGAGTAAATGGAGTCAGTGGTAGCGTCGCGTTGCTGTTAGCCAATCAGCGGCGAGTTGTGAAGCAGTTCCACAGGACTGCCTCATGTCACACTGAGGACCCTAGAGAGAAAGCACACTGCGCAATGTGCCAAGATGCCGTACGAAAGTGCACGACATCTTGCTCCAGCAGGACATGCTAACATCTCGAGCACACTTGCCGAAAAGCATTTGTCCCTAAAAGAGGACAGATACCCAAGATATACTAATGTGGGATATCTTTTGTGTGCTACTGCTGCTATCCTCTGTCCTTGAGTGGTTGCAATAATGCAATTTCCCGAGTACAAGCTCCACTGGTCCCTCTGACCACCACCAGCAAGCAAGGTGGGCTTGCTCAAGGACACAACATTAGAATTATTTGACTGGAGCCGGGATCGAACCTGCAACCTTCTGATTACCGGACAACCTGCTCAACCTCTTGAGTTACTGCTGCCCCTTAAAAAATAAATGATCATCCCTTCATCTAATTGCCTAACACTTTACCTCATTTTTTGCTCCCAACATACAATCATTTTGTTTAGTGCATCTGCACGAGTGGTTTAAGGCACTAGCTACAAAAACCCTGCAAAGGAGCAGCTGTAGCTCAGTTTAAAGAGCCGTCGTCTGTTAATGGAAAGTTGGCAGTTTGATCCCAGCTTCCCCATCATATGATTAAGAGAAACTGTAACAAGACTGAACCCCCGTGCATTACTCACCCTGTCTCTCTTTTATTATTATGTTTCATTTTTTTTAACTTTTTTGCCTCATGGCTGACCCTTTGTGCATTTATGACTTATGTGTAATAAAAAAACACTTCTTTGGTCTCATAATCAGCATTATTAAATATGACTGTAGACTGGACCGGGTAGCGTTAGGAGGCGGATCAGCACAAATGATGCAGAGAGAGGAGTCTTAGATGGAGAAGTTTCCCATCTTTATTTACACCAGTGCTCACATGCTTGCAGAGCTCTGACCAGCAACAACAGTACAGATGTTCAATGGCACCTTTTATACTGTGGAACTCATCAGTACTCTGGACTGAACCATGTGATAGTGCATCTTTAATAATTACACTCCCTTCCAAAAAATCCAATCCTAAATAATTACACTCTCTTCTACATAATCACATCCTAAAAACCCATACGAAGCCATCACAACGATACAAATATCTACAATTAACATTTTAACACCATAAACATCCAAAATGCAATTCCCAAATACCCCTTCCACTCTGCCTCGGGGGTGGGGGGTGGGGGGTGGGGGTGTTAGAACCCTAGAAAGCATTATATAAATACAGGTTATTCACCATTTCTTTGGAAGAAAAGTTCATTTTTGTCATTTAGTGATGTGTTGCTCTGTTAAGCAAGCATGCCTTTGTGCTGCTTGTTAGCTAGTTGTTGATTTTAGTGTGGAATCATGGTGTTGGATTTAGAATAGAATAGAATAGAATAGAATAGAATAGAATAGAATAGACTTAATTGATCCCACAGTGGGGAAATCCACTTGTTACAGCAGCACAGACACTTAAGAGAATAATTAGAAGAAAAATGATAAAGGTACATGTATATACACATAAGCAGTAGTCTGTATATATTGCATTATTATACATATCTATACTTATTTAAATTCATTAGGTACCCTGATGCTATTTTAGGTTGCATACATCAGGAGCTTTTCTCTGTTGCAGATTTGTATGGTTTTTATGTTCAGAGTTAGTCTTGTGGGATAAACTCATGTCTTGTACAGCGGATCCTTTAAAGTGCCACGTGAACTGGTTGCTGCAACTAATTTGGGCGAAGTACAGGAGGGTAAGTTGATGCAGGGTACCACTTTAGAGAATTACTTTGCATGTCTCAGAAAGTGGAAACGAAAGCTTAGGCAGCTGGTTCTTTCCCAGGAGCTTAAAGAGTGCTTGTCCAGGTGAAAACTGAGGAACACGTTACAGACATGTTTTAACTCTAGTTAACATCGATGCAACCAATGAGTTCTTGCCATGTTTTTAAACCAGGACCACTTTACTTCCTCTGTCAAATAGCAAAGGTGCCAGTTTTGGTGGTATATAGTAGAATAAACCCTCATATAGGGTTACTGGACCAATATTAAAACACCATTCTAAACTTGTAGCTCTCATGGGTTCATGTCAGCTTGCTTCTGAGATTGGTGTGTGGTTTAGTAACCCCTGGACAACCTAAAGAAAAGCCCTAAAAACAAACCCGATTTAACATGAGGAGTCGAGGTTTTAATTGAGGATTTTGGATATCCCATTTGTTGTGAGACTTGCTCTCTTTCTGAAAAAAGCTGAAATTGTTCTGTCAGATAAATTTATGGTTGCTCATTTAAAATCGGAGTCAGAGGTAATCGGGTTGTCTGTAGAGAAATCTGAGGATGCTGCAGCTCCAGGTTCCCAACATGGGAACAAGTTAGCTTTAAAGTTGAAGAGCTACTTATGTGTTTACAAGTCAGAATCACACCTTTGCATTCCGGAGTGTATCTTTTCATTTATGTTTCAGAGCATCTTTACAAACTGTGTCCTTGGTCTTATATGTCTGTGGCTGAAGATTGGACCCATGCTTTAGGGTGTTTCACAGTCAACATTATTAAAACATGCTTTTTATTCTCTCTGTGTCAGACAATGTACTTTATTTTTTTGTCAACATTATTATTTACCATAACAGTACATTTTTCTTATTGAGCTGCTCATTTTCCTTTTGACCAGTGCTCCAGATACCACTGCAGTACATTAAATAATGGGGTGTGTGTGATGGCTCACCTGTGGTGTGTAAATTACATACCCACCAGTCTCTTGACACTGAATGTGTGTAGATACTGATATTTCTTGAATGAAACCGAGACAGAACTCAGTGTAGCATGCTTTATTTATAGGCAGTCATATTAGTTTAGAAATGTAATGCCTGATTTGAATAAAATTACTTTAAAAGCAAATATTTCTTTGTCCTGACGTGTTTAGAACATTTATTGGACAAGGAGAAAGAATAAGTCTGCACAGTGTTGCTGGAGATTGTTGAAACAACAGAAAATCAGACACACATGTAGAAAAGTTCTAATGTCTGAAGTTGTTTTGACAGAAACGACTCTGTCTTTCAGATGTGGATGAATGTGAGAATGACTACAACGGAGGCTGTGTTCACGAGTGCATCAACATTCCGGGGAACTATAGGTGTACCTGCTATGATGGATTCATGC
This sequence comes from Nothobranchius furzeri, assembly GCF_043380555.1. Classification (NCBI taxonomy): domain Eukaryota; kingdom Metazoa; phylum Chordata; class Actinopteri; order Cyprinodontiformes; family Nothobranchiidae; genus Nothobranchius; species Nothobranchius furzeri. The sequence continues at coordinate 62,779,766 of NC_091741.1, read as the reverse complement.
TGGCCCACGACGGACACAACTGTTTAGGTATGAATGGCCCTTGTCGAAATGTGGTCTTTGTGTTTATGTAATATAGGTTGATGTGATTTTTTTAATCTTAAAATGGATAGTACATATCAGAAATTCAGTGCAATGAATTATGTCACTGAAAACATCAAGCAGCTGTCGGAGGATGGTGCAAATGTTATTTGAGTCTGTGGTGGCCAGTGTGCAGAAGACCAAGGGTGGTGGACACCAACTAGACAAATAAACGGACTCACTGGTGTCTGAGTTCAAATAAGCCGTCAGCACGAGGGGGTGTGTATTGACAAGAATCTGGCAATATAATATAAATCACAATACCGGGGAGATGATGTGATATATTATGACACTAAAAACCCGATAGTATTTGCAATTTTAGGACTGAAATTAATTGGAAAACTCAGGCCAGATGCTTCCTAAACACATCCAGTTTTAGCACAAGATCTCGTTGTTCAGTCAGATTAAAGAGACAATGTGAAGTTTTTATCATTAATCTCTGGAAATATCCATCTAAATGTTATTGAAAATGAAATAAATGATGCCCAGTGTTGCAAAATATTGGCGACTTTGTAACACAAGCATAAAAATCGGGTCCAAAATACATGAGACTGGGTCCAAGTCTCTGGGTGACACCATATTAGACGCCATGTTTCCTTCTATGGGAGCTTGTGAGGACAAAACACATTTATGGATTTGTAACAAACGGTTACACAACTTTCACCTTTCATAAACATTGTCGTTTTACACATTTACCTCTTCACTTGTTGCCAGTGATGAAAGGGAGGGTGATGTACTTGTCATTTTGCTGGAGGTTGCACTCTCAGGGATCTTTGACTCTACTGGTCATTTGTTGTCTTACTTGAAAACAAAAATACCGCTTGCTTTCAATGATTTAAGTATGTACTGCCTCCAATTGCCAGGGAACATACAGACTATCACAGGCGGTAAAAACTGCTGCCACCTAGCAATGGGAGTTTGAATAGCACCACACAAAGAAATACAGTAAATGCTGGGATGTAAAAATCAATGAAAAACCTAGACTGGCTTTAAATGTCAGTTCAGAATCATAACATTAATTTCCGAGAACCGAGGGGAGAGCAAATGCACCATTAGCTGATAGCAACAGAAGTCCAAATATCAAGCTAACGTTACCTAAAAGCAGAGTAAGATGATGATAGCTCACTTAGAGCTATTGTCAATGTTATCATCATCACCCAGTCACCCATTGCATTTAGTGAAGTGGACCCAAACTTTAGAGCGCGTTCTTTCTACCATGCTGCTTGCTCTGTTTACAGCTGGCCTGCAGTGACCGACGACATGACACTCTTGCGCATGCGCTGTCTTTCTTGGGAAATCAGGTACTGAACTCTATGGTACCAAAACAAGGCACCATTTCATATCATGTGAATCGGTCCTTGGTCGGTACCACAGCAGATGAAGCACCAATCAATTGGTTTAGGTCTCAAATATGTTGCTGCTAAAGGTGGTTATACAAGTTTTGAAATAATGAGCTAGCTTTAGTTATTATAGTTACTTATGTAGAGTTTTTTCCTTGTTTTTGTTTAAAGGAATACTTTGCAATTTTTTCAAATTTTAAATCATTTTCTTGAGTCAGTATGTGCTAAAATGACCCTTTACAGGGTAATGAAAGCCCACCCAGCCCCTATTACCCCCTGTGGCCAGAATATCTTACTTGCAACTTCAGACTGTTGGAACTTAAAACAATTTTGAAAAAATTGAGCTGACATACCTGGAGCTGCAGTCTAGTTCCAGCACGTTTTCTGCATATTTTAGATCATGAACACAGCTGATTTGTTTGATTTAGTGATAAAGTACTCCTGTAGACACTAAGGAAGACTGGGGAGACATTTCAGCTGTTAGATTAAGATGTTGTGACAAACGCACAACAAGGAGATGGGTTTTGCTATTGGTTCTACAAATGGACACTAGGGGGTGCTAAAAGCAAGCCAAAACAGCCTAGTTCCCATTTAATAAAGGATGTCACTGTGAAACGTGTTTTTGTACACGTGAGGTTAGATCGTTAAATTGTTCTTTATGTGATGTGGTTTAAAGATGAAAGAAGCGATGACGTTTGAAGGAGTTGCCACATGCTTGAATGATAACTATTTATGGCCCGGTGAGAGGAAGCCAGCTGTGTCTGTTTGTAACCTCAAGGCAGTTTTTATTAGATGTTGACTGGATGCAGCTTTAATGAAGTGCTGCTAATTAAATCAGAGTTCAAACAATGCAGTAAGGTGTAAAGTTTCTGTGAGGACAAAGCCAACACAAACACTGATTCATTTTGTTTCATTTATTCTCAATATATGTTCATGGACTCTTTGTTTTTACTAATTGTTCTAGTTTGTTTTTAGTTTACATAATGTCCTCCATCCTTTCTCTTTAGTTTGAATCATACTCTTATGGATTTGGGACACTTATGAAGACAGTAGTGTTTGTTTTTTGGATAGAGAAAAGATATCACTGGACTACACGAATGAGGAGTAAGGTGTCTTATAAAAGAAAAAAAAACTGCTTTAAACAGAAGAGGTTTCAACTCCCAAAAACCATGATTACAACATTGAATCTGATCCCCAAAATGTTTAACAGAAATCCAAGCCTTCCAATCAGGGATGCACTGATGTGAAAATGTAGGCAGTTCTCTTTCTTAACATTCGTTTCGATGTCTCACTATGGGATACGCCCCTCAGCAGATTCCTCAGAAGCACTTATCTTAATATGCCAATCCTGATTGGCCAGTGACCATGATGTACTGCTACTATAAGTAGCAAGCGTCCCAACGCACGCGTCATTCAATCACCTCTTCTCACTTCGGTGGTTGCTTATCTCTCAGGTAAGTTAGCTCAACTGTTCACAGACAGAGCCAGCTAATATTTTCTCTCCGTTGCTGAAAGCCAACTTACTGTCCTTCTGTCCTGACCTTCACCATAGGTTCAGGGCACAGTGACCAGTTTCACACTCCAGTGCACCTCTTCGTTCTCTGACTAACACACCAGTTAGTCCACATGGAAGCTGCTCCTCCCACCAGAGGAGTTGACGGCACAGGAGCTCTCCCCTGTACCTGAGAGAACAAAATCTCGAGCAAAGAACCACACAGGGTGTGCTCGGGCTGGAACACACCCAGCTAGCATTAGAAGTTCCCGGGTCATGTGAGAGCTGTGCTTGCTTCACCCTGAAGAGCCTTCGCCGGCGGTTAGCGCACCAAGTTAGCCTGTTGCGGAAGGACCCATGCCTGCCGGCCCCTGGGCCACCGCCTGGGGACGCTGACGAACATGCCCTCCCGGAGCCGGAACCATGTGCCGAGCCCAGCTGGGACTCCCAGCTCGAATTGGCCGTTCCGAGCCACCCTGTCGAGGATGTGTTGGAGTTGGCCTACGGAGATGACGAGGACACCTCGGAACTCCTCATTTCAGAGGAGGACGAGGATGACGACGTTTTTCTCCCCCTTGCTCAGGCTTCCATGACTAGCTTTCCGTCCTCTTCCAGGGATGGAGCGGTGTCTCTGGCCGCCCACCTGGACATGCAGTCAGTCTGCCGACGCGCTGCGACCAGGCTCAACATCCCCTGGCCCACCGTGGTCACTGAAGCTGTCAGATCCCGCTATGAGGGAAAGAAGCTGCCTCAGGCCACAAGGGCCTCTCCTGCCCACTGAACCTGGAGCTCCTCGAAGACGTTAGGTCATCCTGGGACAAGCACCCTTTCAGCTCCAGGTCTCCTGTCCAAGGAGCCTCCTCGCTGGACTTCGAGGGTATGGACAAGGCTGGCATGCTATGCATGCCACAGATTGAACCACTGGTTTATGTAGGTTGCAGCCCACCTGCACCCACGGCTCTCGGCAACTTCCTCCAGGCCTCCCGCTCTCCCTGCAAAGGCGGACCGCTTCCAGTCGGCGCTGAACGAGAGGGCGTACAAGGCTGCCACCCTCTTGGTTTGAGCATTTGAATGTCTCCTCCATGCGTTCAGCGTACAAAGCCGAGCTCTGTGAAGACATGAATATGAAACCGGACCCGGAGGTGTGGGAGGAAATCACCGTGCGGACCGACATCTGCCTGCAGGTGCAGCGCTGCTCGGTCCAGGCCATGGGTAAAGCCACAAGCATGATGGTGCTTCAGGAATGTGCACGATGGCTGAACCTCACCAACCTCTCTGATAGAGAGGAGTACATTTTGGACATGCCAATTGTGCCTGAAGGCATTTTTGGCTCTGCACTGGCATCAATGCAACGGTGTGAGGCAAAGAAAAAAGAGGATGAAGCGCTTCAACTCTGCCTTCCTCGAAAGCCTTCACCTGCTCCGCCAGCTCGGCCGACTTTTCCTCAGGCAGCTGCCCGAGCCCCGCATCAGTTCCAGATCCCGAAGCTCCCGAAGCCTCAAGCAGTCCAACCAGCTCCTTCGGGCTCAGCTCCTCAACCAGTTTGGCCACAAAGGTCCGGCGACCAAACCGCTCCACCACCGGGACAACCCACACGGCCCGGCGATCAGCTCCCACTTCAGTACTGCAGTACTCTGCGTTTTGTGTTTAGAAATGGTGAAGGTTCTCAGATGAGAAGTGAAACTTCTACAAAAAAATAAAGAAGTCTAGCTGCCTTATTTTCTGAAACAAAGAAAAGTATGACTGGGAAAAGCTACTTAAAAAAAACTACATCTAAACTCAACATCATGGCTAAAACAGGCCACCATGTCTCTCTTCTACACTGGAGAACCTGGATCCTCTTTGCTCAACCAGTACTTGAACCTCAACTTTGTTTTACACCAAATTTAGACTGACACCTGCTTCTGACATCATCTGTTTGAAATAACATGAGATCTTTTATCTTTAAATTTCATCATGATCAATTTTCCCAGCAATTTTTGGAATGTGTTCAAGGCCAAACAGGCAGAAAGTTAAAGTCCCATAATCATCATCACACATTGGTGAAATTCATCTCCGCATTTGACCCATCCCCGAGGGAAGCGGTGAGCTGAAGCAGTGGCCGCGCTCGGGAACTATTTGGTGGTTTAACCCCCAATCCAACCCCCTTAAATCTGAGTGTCAAGCAGGGAGGCAATGGGTCCCATTTTTAAGGTCCTTGGCATGACTCGACCGGGAATCGAACCCCGATCTCCCAGTCCCAGGGCGGACACTCTACCACTAGGCCACTGAGCTGGTCAGAAAATAACTTACTTAAGGCTGACAAGACAAAACACGTAAGTCTGTAATCAAATCAAAGTCAAAATACAACTGACACACATTTTATAATGACAAACATTCCTCAGTAGATTTATGTCTGAAAAATGTCTAAATGAGGAGAAGCTTTGTGTGACTCTTAATTTAACCTGCTGCCACTCCTAAATGTAGTCCATGTTACAATTAGCATTGTTTCTTTGCTGGTGTTTATTAAGCTTATCTTAAGCCTGTGAAATCCACAACAGAAAGCCTCTTTTTAGTGACCAGGGCTGCGGAGGTGGAGGACATTTGATTCCAGCTTGAAGACTGTTGCTACAAATACAGCACAATCAGATTTTACAGTCCCATTAACCAAGCAGGAATAGCTATTTCTAGCGGAGTTCGGGTTTTATTTCAGGTATGAGGCGTGTTGTATGGAACTGGTCTATTTTTAGTCCACCTTAGATGACGGCCAATTGCATATCTGCTTGTTGACTCATGGAGACTGTGCTGTCATCAGCCACTTTGATCCTGTGTATGTATTCTCATCACTAACTATGGAGGTAAATAGCAGCCTTTGATAACATTGTTTGTATATAAACAGAACTCTGAAGGGCTGACATGTCTACGTTTTAAGATGAATTTGTGTTTTGACACTGCCTATCAACGCGAACCAGAATGTTGCTTTATTATCTCATTCACAAGTGACTCATTCAGCAGATGTACCATGAAGAGGGCAGCAAAACACACGTTCACACACTCCTTTGCTTCTGTTTTCACATCATTGTGGGGTGACAATGGCACAGGAGTTATGTGCTCGCCCCGTAATCGGAAGGTTGCAGGTTCAAGCCCTGCTCAGTCTGTCGCTGTCATTGTGTCCTTGGGCAAGACACTTAATCCACGTTGCCTGCTGGTGGTGGTCTGAGGGGCCGGTGGCGCCAGTGCTCGGCAGCCTCGCCTCTGTCAGTGCGCCCCAGGGCAGCTGTGGCTACATTGTAGCTCATCCCCACCAGTGTGTGAATGTGTGTGTGAATGGGTGAATGACTGATTGTGTTGTAAACCGCCTATGGGGGCACCAGGACTCTAGAAGGCGCTATATCAAATACAGGCCATTTCACCATCAAACCAGTTAATGGGCTTCAAAACCAGTAAATAAGGCTTCCACAGACAGAAGACATAAGCTTTATGCATGTCAGCTGTGTTAACTACAAAGGTGGTGGAAATTAAAATAATCTCCCTTCCATTCCTGACTTAATGTTTGGAGCTGGGACTGATGTTCAGCAATCAAACTTAAACCTAATGAAATCTTTTGTTTTGGGTCCGGGTTCTGCATTACAAGCCCAGAGAGTAAAGACTAAAGCTTGGTGGAAAGATGAGGGTTGGTTAAATAGACCTGCTTGCAAAACAAGAAAAACCCTGTAAATGTCATGCGGTTTTTAATGGATCCAAAGCATGGCATTGAGAACCCTCAGTACCTTGTAGTTCTCCAAATGAGCCTTGGATGACAAACCAAGCTTTGGAAAATTGCAGACATCGGTTTGCGTAAGCATGCAGGAAGTCACTTCATCTTCTCACAGATGCACTGTGTCAACAAGAGAGGGCACTAATTGATTTAAGATTACTTAATTGTGCTCTAATTAAAGAGCGGCTCCGTTTGGTTCCTTTTCTTCCTTTTGATTTGAACTTTATTTATTTGCTTTTGGCGTGGACACAGCTGCTCTCAATGTAGGGATGGTTTGGTTGCTTCCATGAATGTCTGGTGCGTTTGTGTGAGTTTATTTTCCTTTTCCCCCGACATGTCTTTTCCATTTCACGGGGAGATCTCGGAGGTGGCTGCAGACTAGGGGAGTCACCGAGCACAACGTGCACAGTACAGCGTGTTACAGACAGGAGGTGTGGAATAGGACAGTCAGGGAGGAAAAGGGGAGGGAGAACGAGGGACCAAATACATTCTACTGACAACATGTGTACTAGCAGAGAGAGACGTTATCAGCTGGAATATTTTCCACTGGAGTATTCCACATTATCATAATGATTCATAGCTTTTAAGTTAAAGGTGTGGTTCACTGAAAAACCACTTTGTAATGATTATTTATGATTATAATCTGTCACTGAGTTTTTCATGCAGGCTGAACATCAAAATAGGTGTAGGAGACTATCTCCTGCTTTAGCTTCTCATTGAAAATAGATGGTGAAACCCTAGGATCTCAAAAGCCTGACAGCATAACGTCACACAGCACTTAACCTTCATGGCCTCACCCATCTCCTCGTGATGGGGAAAGCTGTTGTTGGTTGTCAAGTTTCCAGGAAACAACAGAGAGGGTCTTGGCCCAGTAGAAGCTAACTGTTAGCATTAGCAACCCCGCCACTCGGCAAAACGTCTCCAGGCTTGTGTTATTTGTGGAGATAAAACATCAATGTTGCAAAGAAAACAGTCAGTGGTATAGTTGTGTTTCTGTTGGCCAATCAGAGGTGAGATGTTCAAACATCACAAAGTAAGATTCCAAATTCAATCTTCTAGATCCTGAAACAGGTGCACTCAGAGTACAACTTACAAGGTGTTCATTTCTATTAGACCACTGCAAATGTGCTGATTTAAGGAGTGAACCACACCTTTAAATGGTAAGATTTAGATCCATTTTGTGCTTCAAAGTAGCAGTTATGATTTTCTACCAACAGTGAAAGCAATCCAATTTGGATGCATTGAACAGTGAGTGGCAGGTGACAGCAGCATACAGTTTCTTTAGGTCAGTGGTGTTCAACATGTTGTAGTTGTTTTCTGCTCAAACACACATGATTCAATAGTTTAATTACCTGTTCAGCAGCTCATAAAGCTCTGCAGAAGTCTGTCAATCACCATTGATTAAAATCAGATGTGCTGGGAGTATAGAATCCTCTAAAACAAGCAGGATGGTAGCCCTCAAGGACCATTGTTAGCCCCCACTGCTTTAGGTAAAGGTGTTATACCGACTCTGTTTAGTTGAACTCACTTAGGCTCTAGACCCAAACTCCTGAGTCCTTGAACCATTTTGAGCCTGATGAATCGTGGCATTCTAAACTTGGAATATACTAATCAGCTTTGTTAAATCCAGCAGATGACTTCCTTCTGGGCTAGCAGCCAATTTCGAAAAATTGACGTGAAGCTGCTAGTATATTGGGCAGCAGTAACTCAAGAGGTAGAGCGGGTTGTCCAGTAATCGGAAGATTGCAGGTTCGCGAATCTGACCAGAGAATGCTGCTGTTGTGTCCTTGGGCAAGACACTAAACCTGCCTTGCCTGCTGGTGGAGGTTGGAGAGACCAGTGGCCCTTCCTCTGTCAGTGCGCCCCAGGGCACCTGTGGCTACATTGTAGCTCATCCCCACCAGCGTGTGAATGGGTGGATGACTGATTGTGTTGTGAAGCGCCTTGGGGGGTTGTAGAACCCTAACAAGGCACAACACAAACACAGGCCTTTTATTATATTCTTTGTGTAGCCTTTGCTTGAACATTCCTCTTTTACTCCCTGATCAAATCTTTGCATTAAATCATCACATGACATAAAACCCTGAGATGATAGTGTTCCACTATGCAGCAACTAAGGGCTCATTTAAATTTACACTTTTAAAGCAGAGGTTCACCGAGAGATGTATACCTTTTCTCCTTTTGAAATACGATTGGTTGCTCTGATTTTCACAAGCAGGGTAAACATGAAAATAGTCTTTTACCTCTTTTTTTGTGCATTAGCCACAGAAAGTAAATAGACAGATACATACTTGGGTCAAACAAACCAACCAGATCTACGGCACACTGAAAATTAGCATTCATGGATTCATCCATCTTGACTTGTGTTCGCAGTAGGCTGTTATTTACGGCGCGGTATGGGGGCCCAGCAGCAGGAGGCTATATAAATTCCGAAGCAAACTACCGATCTGATTAATGATTAGCTGGTGCCGGTAACTGAGAGGCTGGCACTGCTTACTGAGAAATGGCACCTTTACCGGCATTACTACTAGATACGCTAGGGACTAGCAGCCCTCGGCTGGTCATTGACTGGATCACACACTCCCTCTGCTGTCCATTAGCATGGATAGGCTAGCATTAGCCTGGACGGGCTGGTGTTAGCGTTGGAGAGGCTAGCCATTATCGTGCCTAGGCTGGCCACTAGCTGGATTTCCTACCCCTTCAACGGACCTTTAGCATGGATAGGCTGACATTAGCATCGGAGAGGCTAGCCATTAGCATGTCTCGGAGAGTCACTTACTCTATTAGATGTGTTTTTTTTTGTTTTTACTTTTATTAAACCGATGACATACTATGAGACCTGTAATCACAGTTGTTCCTTTGACAGAACGCGTTGTTATACACATTAACTTTAAGCATATTGTAAAGCTGACAGCCTGTTAGCATTGATTGGGTGCCACGTTAACTACATTCTGCTCTTAATTACAGGTTGATGGTGTTTTCTTTTTAAATAGTTTGGTTTTCTTGCACATATCAGAGAAAAAGCCTGAACTAACTAGTTTGTACTTTTCATCGTTGGTTTTTAAATCCTTTGTATTGAATTACAGGTTAATAATTAATAAAATTGTGATGTTATTTTTATTAAAACTATATAATTTGTACAAAAAAATAACACTGTAGCAGTAACGCTGGTAAAGGTGCTATTTCTCAGTAAGCAGCGCCAGCCTCTCAGTTACCGGCACCAGCTTATCATTAATCAGATCGGTAGTTTGCTTTGGACTTTATATAGCATCTTGCTGCTGGGCAGTAGTCTTAATTTTGGCCTCCATACCGCACCGTAGTTATTTATATGGCATCCAGAAGAGGGCAGAGCATGTCTTGCTGTTAGAAGCTAACCCTTATCATTAGCAACTCCACAACATGGCAAAACTCCTTCAGGCTTATAGCATTTGTAGAAATTAAGCATCAGTGTTGCAATACTTACCCAAGAAAGAAGAGCGATCAGAGGCAGTGGAAGAGTTACATTGCTGTTAGCCAATCAGAGGTTAGATGTTTGCATATCATCAATATTAATGAGCAAAACTCCAAATCCTGCTGTTGGCTTTGCCCCACTCCTCCAACTAACTACTAATTCCTGAGACAAGGTTTTTATTTATTTATTTTTTTAGCACAGAAAATACCTCTCAAAACATTCTGTTATACTAAAGATCACAACAGGTTTATTGAAATATCGAGTGTGTGCTCTGTCTTTGTCTAAACAGATGTGGACGAGTGTTTGGACAACAATGGTGGATGTCAGCAAGTGTGTGTCAACACAATGGGAAGCTACGAGTGCAAATGTAAAGTCGGCTTTTTCCTGAGTGACAATCAGCATACCTGCATCCACCGCTCTGACGGTAAGACTGGGACGAAGCAAACCGCGTGTGTGTGTGTGTGTGTGTGTAAGACTAATGTTGTGCTTGTTAGTTGTGAATAATGTACAGGTGAAGCACAGAACAGGAGTTCAAAGTTATAAAAGACTTAACATACTTAACACGTATAAACGCATAAATGAAGAGGTTTCTTTTGTGAGGCTCACAGAACGATACTGACATCATGTCTCTGGCTCTGCCAGACACTCTTCCCATCCAGAGCAACAGTAACGTTGGGTGTGTTGTGTTTTATCAACATGGACGCTTGGCATCTATTTTGTCTTGGTTGAGTCTTTTTTCTGGCATCCCTGTCGCAGTATCTCAGCCAGATCCACTTCCTGGGTTTAATCGATGGCACTGGCAAAGGACAGTAAAAAAGCTTTGATCTCGATGAGAGCAGGGGTCACTTTCTCCTTCCGTCCACTCACACCCACATTCTGTAAAGACAATAGGCACATGCATATGCAGCTGTGAATGGGTACAGTGTGTCCAGCGAGTTCAAAGATGGACAGATGGACAGTCATCTGTCATGTCTGAGGGGGCTTCAAAAGAGGGCACAGAAGGAATGTGGTGAAGGTTAGAGGGGGTCAAGTAAAGGAGATCTCTCCTTTCGTCGGTCACACTTTACCATGGGTGTTCACAGTGCTGATCTGGTTTATGCAAAGAGTTTTTAAAATCACAGTCTTTCCTGATTCTTTGTGAAGTAGGCAACAGGAAAATGTGCAGACAGATGTGCATTTGTTCACTGGAAACCTTCTGCTGACACTTCTCAACTGACAACCTATATAATAAATTCCTTGTAATCAAAAATTCCAAAATAATTCTATAAATTAATTGTCTACATTGTGAAATGTTATGCAGGCAAAAATGTGTAATATTTTGAACCATTTCTTATTAGCACTAAATTATTTAGCTCTCTTGTCCCTTTATCTCCGAGCTCTTTATTTATTTCTAAATAAGAGCAGTTACTGTGTCCACATGTGAAAGTGGTGCTCCTGCCAGAGGGATGCTCATGGTAAACAGGCTGTGAAGAAGCTAGTTCTGTAGGTCTGTGGCTCTGCTCTGGCTGGCTGGACTCAACCACCTGCACCACACAGCTCTCCACCCTGTCCAAGATCTACAATCACACACTTGTATCCTGGACCTCTCCTGGACAGGAATAGCTATAGCGTCCTCCTTTTCCACAGGAATCTCACCCATTTTGTTTCCGTCTAACTCACTCCTCCTCTCCATTCACATATTTTTCACTTGATAAAAATTGTCCACCAGCTTCACAACATGGTTCATGTAAAAGTTAGCTTTGCTGCCATGTTTTTACCCAAATACATGTATCACAGTCATAGGATTTATTTATTTAGCTGTCCAGGGATCGATATTTGATGTCACTTTATACTGCATTTAAACTTTAATCAGGCAGGCGTATAAGAGATGGTAAAAACCCTTCAGTTCATCAGTGCACCATCACAATCATGCATCCTCAAATCAAAGGTCACAAAAGTGGACAGCATGTAAATATCAAAAGTTTTACAAAGGTTCATTCAGAGCTCACGTGTGCAGTTGTTTTTAGATTCCTCAATGAAAAGATGAAAACACATAATCAGTAGAGAGGTAATCTGCTCGGTGACATTGGTGATTTATAAACTGTGGGAGTCTTCATATCACAGTTGTGAATGTCGCCTATAATTTACTACAGGATGTTTAACATTTGTTTTATTTGTCTATTTAACATACTTTTAAAGGTGCATGATGCAAGAATGACACTCTATGGGAGAGGGTGCTCGCTGCAGAACTACAAAGGCGGAGCTGCACCATAAGGTGGAGCTGCACCAGAGTCAGCCCCGCCCATTCACGCAAACTCAGCCTAGCCCACTGACTTCCGTTTTTGTTTTCAACTTTATCGCAAACTGACCTGACCCACATGAATTACGGCTGTTACTAGTTTACAGTCGTTAATGCTATGTTCTATGCTCCAATTAAACAAGATAAATATAACTTGCTACATGACAAAGTCTGAATATATCCCGAAATAAAAAAGTTTCTCTTAGCGAATGTCTGCCCACAGCCGCTCTAATAAAACTCCTGTACAACAGCATGTACCATTGCCATGTGGGTTCTGGTAGTCCAGTGGCAAGTTTGTCCGACTTAAATTATGCTTTCCCCTCAGCTGATGCTGGTTCGATTCTCGGAGGGGTCGGCAACAATCTATTTAGCCAGCTGAAACATTTAATTTGTTCATATTTTAGTTGTAATGTTCATTTTCAGCAAAATATTTATGTCTCTACAAGTTCTTTGAATTTGGTCGTTCCTAAACAGCATTTTAGTTGAAACTCTGCTCACAGATGGACTCACACTGGCTCAATAAACGAATGAATAAATAAAAAAACACAGTAGTCATTATATGTTAAACGGCATACCAATAAATTGTTGTAAACATAGTACTGGCAAGTGTAGCTAGAAATCAGGAAAAGAGAATACGGATTATTTCCACTGCTGGGAGGCGAACCTGCGCAAAACTGCATGTCAACCTGACACCATCACCACTACACCACCACATCTGATAAAAATTAGGTGGCGTTACTCTTTATTTCCCTATTTGTTGTGTCTTTGTAGATGGGATGTATGATTTTTCTGGCGGTGTCTCAGTAGAAGTCATTTCAGAAATAATTTGTCAGAAAATTCACAGAATATCCAGATTTGAGAACCAAGACCAGACCCGCTTCGGGGGAGGAGACCAAATTGAAGCTGAGATGGGAAGAAAATGCATGAATGAGGCCAAAAATGGCTTTGGCGTGTTTCTTATGAGGAAATGACAACATAACATGATTAAAAGTTCCAAAAGTTAGATTTTTAATTATATGGAACCTTTACAAAATCTGTTCAATTCACTTCTCAACTCCGTCCTCAATCTTGCATTTTTTAGCTATAACACCCTCTTTGGTTCCAGAATGTTATAAAGTCTGACAACTGGAAGGAATTGGACTGACAGAATGGGCGGGGCTGATTCTGGAATGGGCGGGGCTGACTCTGGTGCAGCTCCACCTTCTGGTGCAGCTCCGCCTTTGTGGTTCTGCAGCGAGCACCACTTGCTCTATGGTCAAACTTTGGTACTGCAGTCCTTGTTTTTAATAAAAGAGAGACTCTACTCGCTCTTGTTTATGAGATTCGTGGCTGTTGCCATTTACGGCTCAGCGCCAGAAGATTCTAGATGATGAGTGCAGACAAATCATGCACAGTAAGTTGGTAATTAGATAAATAATTTTCACATTCAGTTGTTGGTAATTAAAAAAAGTAGATTAAGATTCTCAGAGCTGATTATTTGCTTGTAGTTCACCATCAGCATTGTTGGCTCAACGTTAGCCTCTAGCCTTCTTTACCTGATATTAGAGTAAAATAAAAAGATGTCGGGGCTTCTTAGAGCTACAAGAAATAACTTCTGGGTCACTCTCATTACTGGTTTAATATCTTTCTACAAGAAATAACTTCTGGGTCACTCTCATTACTGGTATAATATCTTTCCAAAACCCTGCTGCATTTTGTGGGCTGATGTTGAATTACAAATACCAGCACTGCCAACTGGTGCTGACTCGACAACTCTGTGGGCTCATAGATTGTAAACAGTGGCTACGTTCCTCTTTGGCCTTTTTGAAAGGAGAAAAACTGACAACCCCCCAGCTGGCCGAGAGGAAATCTATTTCAATGTAATCTTCCTTCCAACATGATTGAGACATTAGACTGATTTTTGGTTATTTCACTATAAAATTCTTACACATTCTACCTTTAATGTCAACTAAAGTAAATCAACAATGCTAATTTTCAGTGCTGTAAAAATGTTTGACTCCTTCCAGATTTAGTTAGATTTTTCTTTTTTGTCAACCTTTTGCTGACTTTAAACTCAAAGGCCTGTCTCACTTGTGCTAACAAGAAACCGTCCAAAGAACAATGTGAACCTTTCTGAACAGTATTTGTCACATTCCACTTCAAATGTACTCATGCTTTAATACATTTGCTGAGGTCTCTAGTAGGAATGAATGCCTTGCAAATAGGTCTCTGGGGGAAACAGCTCATGCATTCCTGTTTGAGGACATAGAATTCATTTGGAGGAGAAAGTAGCTTCAGACGACAGGATTTGGAATCTTATTTACTGATATTTGGACATCTCGCCTCGGATTGGCTAACAGCAACGTGACTTTAGCAGACTCAGCTTTGCAAAGTTGATGTGGATGTGTGGCCAATGTTAAAGGTTAGCATCTACTAGTCAAGATGCTCTCTGCTGTTTCCTGGATGCTAAACTAACAACAGCCTTCCCCATCGCAAGCCAAGATGGGTGAGTCTATGAATGTTAAGTGACAGTGTGATGTAGATCTGTCAGGCTTTTCTGTCTATTTTCTTTCAGAATCTAATGCAGGAGATAGGTATAGAAGACTATTTTAATGTTCAGCCTGCATGAAAAACTCAGTGGGACTGACAAGGGCGTGGGAACCGGGGGGACACACGGGTGGGACGTGTCCCCTTCAATATTGGACAAATGCGCATTTGTCCCCCCCAATAACATGGAGAAGAAAAATATTGATTTTGAAATATTTGACTCGTAAGCTTTTATTTTGAAAGACACCGCAGACTTCTCACCGACACAGCCCCTCCCCTCAGGGAGTCAGACAGGCTGGCTGAGTGAAGCGGGAGTCAGAGCCAGGATGCAGCAGCTCAGCGAGTTCTTCTCATGGGCAAAAAAGAAAGAAAGAAAGGAAATGTGAGTTGGTAATAATTTAGTCCAAGAAGATAATTGTATTTCTGGTCAAACGTTAGACTGGCTGACTAATGTAAACATCTTGCTAGTTAGCATTAAACATTAAACAACACTACTAGTCAACAAAACATGGCGAATTTGACAGTAACAGACAAAAACCATTTCACACGAAATAAATTAAGTAGAATCTCCACATAAAAATGGAATTTGTAAATGTGATTGTTGCTTGTTTGTGACATTCTCATCACATTTTTGAAACCTTATTCATGTCACTTTTTTCATATAAGAGACCAGAGGAAGTTCAGCAGGAAAATGATGAAGGTGAGACAGGCAGCGCCAGACCTGCTGAGGGTGAGACAGGGAGCACCAGACCTGCTGAGGGTGAGACAAGGAGCACCAGACCTGCTGAGGGTGAGACAGGGAGCACCAGACCTGCTAAAGTGCAGGTAGGTGCTGCAGTGGAGTGAGATTTTAGATGATTGATGATGAGAGGAAGTTTAGAGCATGATAACAAGTGAACAGACTAAATAATACCATAACAACCATGATTTTAATATTGCACTAGTCGTCCAACAGTATTTTTTACTCCTTATTCCTGTCCACTGTTTTTATATTAGAGATCAGATGAAGTTCAGCAGGGACCAGTTGAGGGTGAGGCAGGGAGAGCCAGACCAGCTGAGGGTGAGACAGGGAGAACCAGACCTGCTGAGGGTGAGACAGGGAGAACCAGACCTGCTGAGGGTGAGACATGGAGAACCAGACCTGCTGAGGGTGAGACAGGGAGAACCAGACCTGCTGAGGGTGAGACAGTGAGATCCAGACCAGCTGAGGGTGAGACAGGGAGATCCAGACCAGCTGAGGGTGAGACAGGGAGAGCCAGACCAGCTGAGGGTGAGACAGGGAGAACCAGACCTGCTGAGGGTGAGACAGGGAGAACCAGACCTGCTGAGGGTGAGGCAGGGAGAACCAGACCTGCTGAGGGTGAGACAGGGAGAACCAGACCTGCTGAGGGTGAGACAGGGAGAACCAGACCTGCTGAGGGCGAGACAGGGAGAGCCAGACCAGCTGAGGGTGAGACAGAGAGAACCAGACCTGCTGAGGGCGAGACAGGGAGAGCCAGACCAGCTGAGGGTGAGACAGGGAGAGCCAGACCAGCTGAGGGTGAGACAGGGAGAACCAGACCTGCTGAGGGTGAGGCAGGGAGAACCAGACCTGCTGAGGGTGAGACAGGGAGAGCCAGACCAGCTGAGGGTGAGACAGGGAGATCCAGACCAGCTGAGGTGCTACAGTGAAGAATGAGATAGTTTTAGGTGGCTGATGAGAGGAAGATTTGAATGTGATAATAAGTGAACACAGTTACATTTTTGTAATCCCATAACAAGTAGAGCTGGGCAGTACGGCTTAAGAGTAAAATAAATGCTTCCTTACAAATATTAGAAAAATAAGTGTTAACTCTGCATTCTGGTGCATTTAGACTGCAATTTTGGCCACTGTTTTTTTCTTTTGTCTGTCTGAAAATTAATGTAGTTCCAGCTGTTGTTGTAAGTGAATTATTTCTTTTTTCATTCTGTCAGAAACAAACAGATTTTTCTGATTGTTGGTCAGCATTGTTGGCTGATGTAGTTTAAAATATTCTGATGAGAGTCAGATCAATTCAGACTGAATATTCACAGCTTTAGTCTTGTATTAAATCTGTTTACACATCTCTACCCATAGGAATAAGATGATATATCCTACATTCATACTATTAAATGAAAATAAAACAGTACTGACACATAAACAGCTGTTTTATAATTAAAACGTCCACGTTGGCCGGTAATCACCTGGATCTGGCTAATGGGGAGCCTAAGTCTCCTCCCCTTCTGGCTGGCTCATGGGTCCCCGATCCAAAAAAAACAAACCAGAATGTTAGTGAACTGGGCTATAAAAGTTATTTTCTTGTCTTTCTGGGCTTTGCCTTACGCCCTGAGTCACATCTGTCAGGCTTTTTTAATCCTAGAGTTTCACCGTCTATCAGATTTTCTATCAGAAGCTAAAGCAGGAGATAGCTGTAGGAGACTATGTTCATGTTCAGCCTGCATGAAACACTCAGTGACACGTTAGAATCAGAAATAATCATTTAATGTATTTTTTTCAGTGAGGTTGACCTATATATTGACCTACAACAGATTTGTTAGATTTCCAAAATGTGTCCCCCCCAATATTAAACTCGTTCCTACACCCTTGGGGACTGATCATTTTCAAAGATTTAAAGTAAAATAAATAAATAAATAAATAAATAAATGAACAATCATACCAAAAATCAAACATGGAGGTGGTAGTGTGGTGATAGCTGCTTTTCTGCTGTAAGACCTGACCATTAATTTTGTTTTCTGGGAGAAAATCCCGAAGGCGTAAGTTTGATCTTAAACTGACCGTTTATGCTGGAAAATCCTCCAATGTGACTCAAATCAAACAATTCCATAAAGAAAAGACAAATCTTCATCAGGGCTGTGAAGGACTCATTACATGCTATCATCCACACTGATTCAGGTGCTGCCCAGTTAAAAGGGTCTTTTGAAAACAGCATTTTGGATTTCCTCTGGTTTTCTTTGTCTCATATGAAAATGTATCTTTTCATCTGAATCATGTAAGTGAGACAAAAAAAACAGGAACTGAAGAGATCAGTAAAGAGGCTGAACTTTTCCACAGCTTTGTGCATTTGTGGCAATCCGAGTGCAACCTCCCACAACCTGTACAGGGGCATGTTGAGTGAAACTAGCCAAAGCTACCCTCCACAAATGGCCTTACTGCCAGACTCACCTAGATTTCCATTTGCTGCGAGCAATGATGACAAATCAGTTCTTCTCAAGGCACACGCATGCTTCATTAGGCTCGCCGGTCGCCCTGAGATGAGATTGCTATCACAATGCAAACAGCAAGTCCTTTGAAGCCACAAAGTATAACATCTCCTTTACATGCCCCAAGTACAAACAAATATAAATATCTACAGACGTGTATGCTTTGAGCGTCTTGTGTATGAAGTCCCAGGTTGTTGATGGAAATGCTTGGATGGGAAACATTTCACCACCTTCTGACCGCCTGTAACTTTCCAGCAAACTTACTTGGGATTCAGTATGGATCTGGCCTTCACCTCAAACTGGTAATTTTTGTGAAAAGGAAGACTGTCTCAATCCAAAATTTGTTTAGATTTCTGGGTCCAGGAAGTATTAAAAGTGACTCATTCTCACCCTCATCTTCTGAGATTTTTCCTTAAATAATGAAGGGTCAGATTAAAGTGACAATGTGTATTTTCCTTGGCGGTAGGGGGCAGTGCATACCTGAATCATTGCAAGCAAGTTGTAATTTTGTGTTTGAGTAAGACCTTACCAACCGATGGCCATTAGGGTAAAAAAAAACCCTGGGAGGTAAACCTCCAGTAAAATTACAAGCACATCAGACTCCCTTTCATCACTGGCAAAGAGCGAAGAGGTAAATGTGTAAAACAATGTTTATGAATTGGAAAAGTTTTGGGCACCATTGCGGTTGGCCAAATACAGTAAACAGTCCGCTCGGCACAGCGAGGCTGGCACTGTGGAAAATGGCAGACTCCGCAATTCAGGCAGCTGCTTCTGAGATCAGAAGATGTTCTAATGTTAAATACTGTTGTAAAACAAACTCATTAGTGGAAATGTGTCCTTACCCTGTACGATTCCTCACTGGACATGATGCAGGCCGGTCACTTCACGTATCTGCAGTGAACCTGACATCCTGACTGCTGGAAACCTTGTTCTGTTGTTGAAACTACAACCTCCAAATGCTAGATGTTGCTATGGTGTTGGTGTTCCATGTCCAACCTTTAAAACACCAAAGAAGAAACACATTTCTGGCTATATTATATTTGTCCTTTAAATTTTCAATCAAAAATTGGAAAGAAAGAATTTTTCTTTATTGGGTTTGAATTTTGTCGATACTTAAAGTTCACATGAGACAGACTGTAGGACCAAATGGGATCTTGCTATTTCAATTTAGAAATTTCTGGCAAAAAGAAAATTGCACTTTTCTGAGAGCAGTTTTGTTCTTTGTTGAAAAAAAAAATAAAACAAAAAAAAAAAATAAATAAAATTCTCTGCTGTGGAAGCCTTAAAATCTAAAACAAGGAATTTTAAATGACTGGACCAACAACATTGTCATGAATTACCACAGTAAAATAAAAAAAAAATCACATTTTTAAAGTTGTTAACATTTACCAAAGCATTTTGGCTTGTGGATGATAACTTATATTTTTTTAAATCACAATTTTAAAATTCTCATTGTAAATATATTTTAAAAAATTTTTTCTAAATCTTTTTGCATTTAAAATATTTTGTTTATGTGAAGCGCCTTGTGATTTTTATCTTGTGAGGCGCTATATAAAAGATCGTTTTCTTTCTGATGAAGGCCACAGCCCTTATTTGATGGGAGGTTCTTCATAATACAACTGCTTCATTTTCTTCCAGTGAGTGTAACTCATCACTGATTAGGCTCCTGGAAAGGAGTAAAAACATCAGATGTTTTTACGTTCCTCCTTGTGTTAGTGATGCTGTACGGACCGCTGGGCTTAAATATGAGTGGGCCCAAAATCTAATTCAGCCTGGGACCTTTTTGGCAAGTAAGAGGTAGTGCTATAAATAATTTAATGATAAAGAGCTAAAACAATGCCACCCTGGGTTAAGCTCCCCCCAGCGAAGGGTAAAAGGCCCGTAGGTTAAAATAATCACACTGGCAACAGATGGTAATTTGCAAATAATTCTTTATTAAAAGTCTAGACCAAAAACCATATTGGTAAGATTTAAAAGCGTGGAGTACAATTATTAGCAGACAGGAAGTACCCGTATTGACCCTAGGGCCAACAAATAATTAAAACCAACTCAAGTTACACTCCAGACACCAACGGATAATAATAAAACTCATACAATATCACCAACGAACTCGGGATGCTTCCTGGTAATCCGGTGGGCAGTCCGGTGGTTGCCACGGCAACCAGGCATCCGACGCCCGACAACTAATTAACGCCAAGCACTGAACGAACAAATCCATGTGGACAGAACAGCAGTGAGGAGTCCTCTGGGCCCACAACTGGCACTGGAGATGAGATTAGTTGCGGCGGGATGGCGAGATGGAGCAGCAGGAGGGCCAGTGCACCGGCGACGCCGTCAAACGCTCTGCTACTCTGGATGGCACCGCTGCGGGCGAAGCTGAATGGAATAGCTTATCTCGGCACACAGACGGGAAACCACACTTGCAAACAAACAAACTGGCATGCTTCCCCTGGATCAGTACGACCCTCCCCAGTCAGAGGCAAAGACTTACGGTCATGGCGCGGCTGAGTCAGATCAGCCTTAATACGGCTGCCACACACACACGGGCCAAGATCCGGTTAGGAGTACCTGGGTGCAGTTTAACACTGCAACAGCAGATGCAGCTCCGGTCTGCGATCACACGATACCAAACACGTCAAGATAGAGCAACAAGCATTAGCTATGGCCGCACAGGCAACACAGAAGGAAGAGTAATTACAGTCGCTGCTGGTAGTTAGTCTCAACACACACACACACACACACACACACACACACACACACACACACACACACACACACACACACACACACACACACACACACACACACACACACACACACACACACACACACACACACACACACACACACACACACACACACACACACACTAGCACACACACACTAGCACCTAAAGTGTCACACAAGAGCAGTCCTGCTGGAGGAGCAGACAGCTGCCTTTTTTTGGATGGCTCGCCCCGCCCTGCTTATCCGTCTAACGTGAGCCACCTGCCGCTTTACTGAGATGGACCAGACCGGAACTGTCTGTCCCATCACACCTGCACAACCTTCTACCAGCTCTGTGTGTCAAGAGACTCATGGGTTAATGAAGCATTTCTCATCGCTGAGTCATCTCTGTAAAGAACAGGGTTGCAGGTTAAAATGCCATTTTAGTCATATTTATGCTACCTTTCTCTTGCTTTTTATCTGATTGTGCTATAAAACTAGCTGGTTGTAGGTAAATGTGTCGACCATAATAAATGATTTTAAATAATTTGATGGCATAGCAGTTTTACATAACTGTCAACAGTTCAAGTGCATCATCTGTGCAGGTGCTTGGGGAAAAAGTGAAAGAAAGAACCACAAAACCTTCTGTTTCCTGCAGTAAATGGCCTTTTAACCTTTAAATTCAAGGTAATGTTGGACTTAATATGATCAAGTTCCTAAATTTTATGTAGACTTAATGTGCCAAGTGTCAATAGAGGCGAAACCAATGCGAGAAGAGAATTGCAGGAAGAGAGCATGGGGGAGGTGCGAGCGCGCCAAGAGAAAAAGAGAAAAAATAAACACAAAGACAAACATGGTGGACTGAACGAGAGGTGTTTATTTGGAAGTGTGCAAGGAGAAGAGGCAGGCAGAGGCTAAGGCTGCTGTGCTCAAACACTCACATAGACAAACAAACTGAAACACACACACACACACACACACACACACACACACACACACACACACACACACACACACACACAAGCCCACAATGTTCTTCATGATGAAGGAATTCTCACTTTAAACAAACCAAAGCAGGAAACTGGAGGTACGCTGAGCTTTTTAAATGACAGACCTGGAACACACGAGTACCCTGAAGGCAAAAAGCTGTCTAACTGTCAAATTAATTAACAAAAAAGGGAAGAAAGTCCTCCTAGTGTACACTTATACACTGACATTGACATATGTTAGCTTGTTTTTATGGAGTCTAATGTGCTTCGAAGCACATAGTTGCTTGAAATCATCACCTGCTGTGATAACACTACAGGCATATCAAAGTTCAGCCTTAAAGGTGGGGTAGAAGATGTTTTGCTTTAGCAATTGTTGGCTAATGCTTGAAATGCTTTTCACATACTGATGGCAACCAATAGGTTAAAAGTTTAATCAAAAAGGGAATAATTCTATAATCAATTAAATTCAAATTCAAAGATACTTTATTAATCCCAGAGGGAAATAATCAGCTCTGAAATGCACAATCCTGCAAAAAGGAGCTAAATATTTGGATGTTTTGTTTTAAATGATTGGATCCTGATCCATTCATGAAACTGCCCTCTGACTGTCACCCCCCGCTCATACCTCTTCTGTACACTTAAAGCATATTGGCTTGGAGCAGTTTGACAGGAAGCAGAGCCAGAGCTCAGCTATCTATATTAGCTAGCATTCCAGGTTGGTACATAGCCTGAGCTGAAGTAGTGCAGAGAGTTTAAAGCCCATTTCGCCCTCCTGGATCTCTGATCCAAGTCCCAATGGCTTCTCTTTCTTAAGCATTCATTGGTGGAGATCCTGGAGAACTCCAGACCAATACTGCGCTATTTGGAGTCCGTCAGACGCCTGAAGGCTTTACAAATGTTACATAGATGCGTTAAGTAACGAATTACAGCAGAAAAGATGCCCTTGGCAGGTTGTTGTTTGAAAGTGTGTTTTCAAACTAGGTGGTGGTGGGTGGGGCTAAAGAAAGGGGATTGGACCTTTGAATTTATTTTTTCCAAAATGCCTCGTAAATCAGACAAAAGCAGTCTGCCTCGAAGTGGTTCGCACACTGAAGACTTTTTCCAGATTTTTGCTGGGATGTCTGCTTTGCGTCATGAAACATTCATCCTTTCATCCATCATCTTCCACTTAGTCCGCAGAGTCATGTCGCGGGGGTGATAACCTATGCAGAGAGGCACAAACTTCTCTCTCCCCAGCCACTTGGGCGAGCTCCTCCATAGGAATCCTAAGGCCAGTTGAGAATCGTCCCCCCAGCGTGTCCTTGCTCCATGTATTGGTAAACAAAAATGTTGGATCTCCAACAGTTTATTTTCCCTATTTGGTTTTTATTCATGTTTGGAGTGTTCATAGAGGCGGTGGATACCCACGTGGCAGCACAAAAAGATGCAGATTACATTTAAAAAAAATCCACTTTAAAGTATTTTTGGAATTTTGTTATTTTAAGTTTAGTTTTGATAGAATTAAGAATACCATCAACATGAACATTTTGTGTATCATTTATAGAACTGTTGTGCTTGATCAAAACATCCCGTGCATCTCTTCTGTCCTTGTACCCTGTTTGTCTGTCTGTCCCTCATTCCACGATCTCTACTTTCATGGTTCTACTTTGTTCTTCTTTCAGCTCTATAAATTTAGTGTCTGAGGTTTAACCGTCTCTGCCACGTCTGGTTCTGGTGGTAGTGATCAGATGTTTGATGTGGTATTGGAAGGGGCTGTTGTGGAGGTATGTGGTATGTAGTTTCCCCTCTGGGGTGAGGGGCTTTCTGTTCCCATGAAGTCTCAGTCATCCTTCCACTAGACACGTTTTCAGGGTCTCACTAGGTGGACTTCTAATATTAGCCATCAATACCACAGTTAGACTGGACTCAGTTTACACATTTAATTATTTTTATTTGTAACTTTGCTATTGGCAGTAGGGTTGGTCGATGGGATGAATTACTGAACCATCGGCGATAGGTTGACTTGTTTTTCCAAAAGGCTGTGCGTAAGTTTGTTAATGACATATTTTACACGTTACGCACAGAGAACATTGGGGAGGTAAAAAAACAAAAACAAGAAAAGATCTCCATAAACAGCGCCTCTGAGCATTATCTGTTACTTTCTCCGCATCTTGTTGCTGACAGTGCACGCAAGTGGCGCGCTGATGAGGAGCTGGAAGTGCATCTGTGACACACTCGACATCGTGCACAAGAGTGCAGTGTCGAGTAGAAAGTGGAAACCTTTCTATCTTTCAGAGAGTCTGGTAGACTTCTGGTTATTTCATTTGGAGAAATGTTTCCTGATTTTAAAACATTTGACTACGCACAAGTGACCAGCCCAGGTTTACGCAGAGCAGAAGGAATGTGTGTGCTGGCCGCAGCAGGTGAAATGTTCCTAGTAGGGCTTGTGATTGTGATGTCATCACCGACGCGTCCGCCCCTTTGGAGGCATGTGAGTCCTTACTCGTTGCTTGTTACTACTGTAAACATCGTGCTCAGTTTCGTTCTTGCGGCTTAAACTAATCTATTATTCATTTGATCAGTTATATTACACAACTCTAGTAAATCTTTGCTGTGTTGTGGGGTGACACGTGATCGCCAGGGGAATAAAGGTGGAAAACAAGGTAACTTTTCACCATTTTCCTGCTTAGAGGCAAAATCACGGAGACCAAGTATCTAGCTTAACAAAGTCTCCTTGGCTCACTTGGACACATCATTTCTTTCCTTCAACCGCGACAAACACACACACACACACACACACACACACACGCACGCACGCACGCACGCACGCACGCACACACACACACACACACACACACACACACACACACACAGGGGCTACGCTCACATACCGGTGAGCTAATGCGGGTACACTGACACACAACACAACTTCTCCTGCTACACTTCTTCTGTATGATGACAATTTTTATTGTTTTACTCGAAAAACCAACAAGTACAACATTTACCTCTTATCCGGACGTTTGCATCCCCTCACACCACAAGCAAGAAAGCTAAAATTGTCCGTTATGCAGAACTGCAGCGGCAACAATATGTCATCAGTGCTCTAGTCTTGGGTCTTTCATGTGGATCAAAACCATTTATAATGCTGATTGTGTCCATGTACCCTGAGTATCCCTGTATATTCCACAACCTTTTTGGGATTTTATAATGTTGTTTAACACTTTCTTTCACCCAAATCCGCTTCTTCTCTGCGACAGTGCCATTTGTTTCATGGTTTGTTTACACTCGTCAACCTTCCAACATGGCACGCACATCCCAGAATGCTATGCGTATTCACATGTGATCACAAGCCCTTTTTAGGTGAAACATTTAATTGCATTGTTTATATGGGGTGCTCTATTCAGCTTATTTGGACTAAATATGAATTAAAAATGAATGGAAATTGAATGATTATGTATTATTTTGAAAAAGAAAGTGACAGGGATAAATGTGACCTGTTGCAGCGAGCGAATGCTCCCTCCTCAGAGTGCATCCAAACGCTGCAGCGATTCATTTCATTTCTCAAAGTCATAAAAGAAAGAAACCTGGTAGCCTTTGTTCAGATAAAAAAACAACATTTTGCTTAAATAAAATACCACAACAGTGTGAGCAGGGAAACAAAGACGAGGCTTCTTTGTAACACTTTAACTGTGTTCAATACGAGCCGTTTACACCGCACTCTACCAAACTACAAATACAAAGTTAAACTAAGAGAAAAATCGAACTTTCTCTTCCAGCAAACATTTGATAAGAAACATTCTATAAAAAAAATCGCTGTTGGTACTTCTACTGCAAATCAGTCCGTGCATCATGATGTTGCTCAAAAAGTCACACGCACGAATAAATCACCCATCGTCATTTATTGGACTGACTATTGGCAGTGGGAAAAATCTTATCACTTGTAAGTCGCTTTGGACAAAAGCGTCTGCTAAATACATAACATAAACATAAAATGATACAAATCACCCAACCCTAATTGACAGTCATGGTTATTTACGTACCCATTTCGGAAGAAACTGCTAGGATACAGCTGCAGAATTGGAGCGGGTTCCAAGAGATTCAACTGGCAGAAACAACTCATACCATAGGTTCACACACACACACACACACACACACACACACACACACACACACACACACACACACACACACACACACAGAGCCTGAAGCGCAGAATACGGACAGGGGGACAGATTGGGACAGAATGTCATGCGTCTGTGACAGTGAGTGTCCAGTCACTGTGACTCGATTGATCATGCACCCTGGCTACTTATACAGGGGAGATCTCTGTTTGGCTGACTGGTTAGCGTGCGTGATTTTCACCTGGGAGTCTGGGGATCGAATCCCGATTGGACCATCGTTTTTATATCCGCCACAGATTTCTCTGAAGAATTCACAACATTGACGGCTTCAGCAACGCTGTGCCACTCCGTGGATTTTCTCTTATTTGTTTTGCAAAAGCACTTCCTTTCATTTCTCCACCTCACCCACAGGTACCTCAATTTCTGCTTCTGTGAAATTGCGCTTCCTTGATCTGCCTTGATCTACATTCACCATGTCATTGGCAGAGCGCTGCAACAGCTGGCTTCTTATATGCATGAGATCCACAAGGCACTTTGCATTGACTATTTATGGCAGTAAGTGGGCGTGGTGAGGGCGGGATGTGACCAAAATGCAGCTGAGAAACATTCTCGTTAGTCTCCGATTTGTGAAGCGGAGATTGCGTGCAGCTGTGTGTACTGTCATGACTCGAGGTAAGTGCCTAACCCAAGACATGCAGAATCATTACTCGTGGGGCAGGATGGGTAAAGTAAAGTTCTTTATTACATAAACGGGAACAGAAACAGCACAGAGAAGTCCTGTGACAGTGAGCGGAGCAGCTCTTGTCCATGTGGCGTTCGGGATGAACGAGAGAGGAGGGGAAGCCGGGGTCAGCGCTGGGCAGAGGGAGAGCGCTCCGGGAGAGGTGAGGTAGCAGAGGGAATCCAAACAGGAACAACGGAGGAGGATGGGACGTGGTGTATGAGATCCAGAGTTCGTAGGCAGCAAGGGTGGAGCAGGTGGTTACAGAATCCTGAGGGGAAGGGAAAAAAATACCAGACGTAAGGGGTAATCCAAAACCGTAGTCCAAAACACAGTCCGAGGTCATAAATCCAAGAGGCAAAAACGAGTCTTAACATGAACAAAATTGAACAAGAACAAGTGGCTGGGGCTACCTAAACTGGTGCAATCATCCGGCACAGTGAGGTGTCTCCATCCTCCTTTTGAACTCGCGTCCCTGATTGGAAAATCTTCTGCAGCTGCCGCTCCCTCTACTCCTCACCTGTGGAGAATACACTCAATTCTGATGAGAGGAGATGGTGTGACTCACCTCTGCCCAGGTACATGACATGTACTCCATGTTTTATAGATCACAAACCTACTTGGCATAAGTACATTTTTTTTGCTGAGCTTAAGTACGGTTTTAGTAAGGATTCTACGCAATGTTTGATAAATTAGACCCTAGATGATTAGCATTTTTTTAACAAAAATATCCCAGTTTGGGCACCCAGCTGCAGATATTTTGGACTGCAGTGATCAGCTCTACAGTAATCATCCACAAACTAGCCAAACTAACCGACTTCCATACCTGGTGAACACTCAGAGTTAAAGGAACAAACGAGTGGGATCCAGGTGAGAAGAAGACTTATCTTCTAGTGTGGTTTGACTAGTAAACATTGGCATGATCTCCTTACTGCTTGTGGTGGATGGAAGCTCCACTTCTGCTTTCTCAACGAGCCGTGTAGTGTCACGTTTTCTCCATCATTGTTACGTCAGGTGTTTACCCTCACACCGGGGACACACCGGCCGCGGAAGCGCCGCGAAGCGCCGAGAAGTGAATCGCTCACGAAATTCAGCCGCTGCTCGCCGCTCCTCAGTTCAGATCAGATGCGCCCCAGTCGAGGCGCGCCTCGGCTCAGCTGTAGTTTTTCTTTTAAACACTTGGTGTCCTCCATTTCCTCTCTGCCTTTTATCAGCTCTTTTCCTCTACGTTTGAGTGTTTGTACGTGTGTGTGTGTGTGTGTGTGTGTGTGTGTGTGTGTGTGTGTGTGTGTGTGTGTGTGTGTGTGTGTGAACCTATGGTATGAGTTGTTTCTGCCAGTTGAATCTCTTGGAACCCGCTCCAATTCTGCAGCTGTATCCTAGCAGTTTCTTCCGAAATGGGTACGTAAATAACCATGTTTTTCGGGGGTCGTACAGCTCCTTGTGTTTCTCAACTTCCATAATTCATTTAAAGTCATCCATCATAACTGCTTGCCTCAGACTTTCTGCCTCTCTGTCCTGTTTGCTCCGGTGAAAAGACACCCAAAACCACACCCCCCTTCACGTGGTCTCACACACACACACAAGTTCGATGTGTGTGTATGTGTGTGTGCGTGTGTTCGTGTGGTTTTTCTGCAGTGTCTGATTATGAACACATTTGACTATTGCGGAATTTTATTTTGAAATGCTTTATTTTGTTAACTTTACCGGCCTGCCTCTTATGTCTAGGTTTGACTTCCTGCCAGAATTGACGAGATTCACCCGCGGCTCGCGAAAAAAATAGAGCCGACGCCGAAATGATTGCTGCACGGCGTGGGCTGGAGCGCCGGCGCGAGGCGATTCGCGGCACTTCGGCGGCCCATGTGGTCTATAGAATAGCTTAACAAGGGCACCGAATGAAGGCGGTCCCATTTTCGCGGCGCTTCCGCGGCCAGTGTGTCCCCGGCGTCATTCTTCAGTGGTCTCTCTTCCTGAGAGGAGTGTGTGTTTGTGGCCCACAGCAGCGGAGGACAGAGCTTTATGAGGACACACAGTCTCCAAAAGAAACACAGCTCATGCACGCCTTTGTTTATCTTATTATGGAGGACACCATGGACTTTCGCGCGTGTTTTAAATGCCACCCACATGCTTGGGGATTTCCGCATTTCTGCAAGGTCCTTGTGAACTACATGTGAACACTACACCACCCGTTCGAGACTTAACTGATTCTGTCCTCCTCGACCGTACCGACACTAATGTGTGAGCGGCACAAGTGAGCTATCAGCTTATACACTCCTAGCATCATTCGAGAAGTGCAACAGTGTGATTTTTTTGGTTTTAATCCTGGCAGTGGAGAGGAACAACATCATATATGACATCAAACAGTGATATCAAATGTGATTTCAATCTTTTTGATTTAATTTAACTGTGGTCTTTCAAGTCTCGATGGATTTTGTGATCTCGCGCATCCAGCAAGAAGCCACTCCGTGGCTGAGATTCTCCTGGTGTGCACTGGCATGCAGCAAAGCTTGTGAGTAAATCGTTCCGAACAAGTGCCATTTGGATCTGGGAATGCAGTCACACGGGTTTAATTTAGTCACCAAATGGCTTGATTTTAAAGATCCCACAGGTCATATGCAGCCAGAGCAAATAACCTTGGCTACTACATGTTTTGCTGTATCTTCCCTTGTCAGGAGTCTGTGAGTCTGCACAACTCAGCATTTTAATCAGATGACTTCATCAGCTGAGCACAGCTTCATCAGATAATAAAGATGAACAGTAACAGCCAACGCCCTTCACAAGAGAATTGTTTTGGATAAATCTTTATTCCCAGAAGAAAGAAGATTTAATAATTAAAAGTAATCATTTTATATTTCAAAATATTCATGGAAGAAAGAAGATTTTATGATTAAAAACCATTACATATTGCCATGTATACTTAAGCAATGAAATGTTCATGAATCTGTACTCAAGGATTGTTTAAGTATGTTTACTGGATTAGGTCATCACCATCTGCTCACACCAGACAGAGAGTAACGTTAAGATAAGAACGCATGACACATAACTAACCTTGTCCCTAGACTCAGAGACTCTGCGTCTCAGAGCGTGTGTTTCTGAGATTCTTGGTAAGTTTGGTTATAAATAACAGTGGGTATACAAACCAGCCGCTCTGCTTTCTCGTCAGTCGGGAGAGAAAGCTGGAGACTGGCCATCTCTTAGCAAATCTCTAGCTCAGAAAGATTTTGACACGCTGTCAAAACCTTAAAGCTTTTTGCACCTGCGAAGCTTAACAACAAGGTAGTTTTCCTGCAGAACAAAGCTGATTTTGCAAAACTCCTTCAGAGTTCTTTTAAGATGCGTGGTTTCCATCCATCTGTTGTGACCCATGACACATCTCTAGGACTGAAAAGATGGCACC
Organism: Nothobranchius furzeri; assembly: GCF_043380555.1. Lineage (NCBI taxonomy): Eukaryota > Metazoa > Chordata > Actinopteri > Cyprinodontiformes > Nothobranchiidae > Nothobranchius > Nothobranchius furzeri. The sequence continues at coordinate 62,749,733 of NC_091741.1, read as the reverse complement.
TCGGTACTCTACAGCGCTCCGGTGCCAGCGGTCATCCGACTACTCTGACTTTTGGATCCACCAAGAGGGTGCCTCTACGGTAATATAGACACACAGATAGCATCTGTATGCAGTTTGATAAATAACAGCTTATAGCTGTAGTGTAATGGTTTATGGCTCTTTTATGAAAGAGGAACCATTCTACATATTAATTTGAGAGATTAATTTTAATAAATTAATAACCAAATTTTATAGAATTAAGAAGACTCAAAGGTTGTTTTCATCGATAAACTGACAATCATATCCGTGTGTCTGTGTTTCAGTTCAATGAAGAGACAAGTTTTAAAGTTAAAAGTTTTAATTCTTCAAATTAAACTAATGATTTTCAAATGACAAGCATAGGAAATTAATCAACATTGGCAACCTTGTTGGACAATCTTTAACAGTTGATATTTTAAGCTTGCACAAATAGACCTTGTGTTGGATGTGCTAGATTTGAGAATGGTGTGATATGAATGCGTGTGTGCGTCTGATTTTGCTTCAGGAAGAAACAGGTGTCTGAGTGAAAAGTGATGGTTTGAATAAAACTTTGTTCTTATTAGAAAAGATGCATCAAATGCTATCTGGTCGTGGACTCCCTCACCGTATTCAGGACACCCTTTCGGATCCGGATCCCAGGAGGGTGGTACTCCAGATGACACCTTGGCTGGCAGAGGAGACGAAGATGTGCTGGCGACCCGGTCCAGAGTTGCCCTCGGTACACGTGATGAAGCGTTTGCAGATGCGCTTTCTTAAGTTTAAATTACTCAGAAATCAAAAGACTCTGGACGAGTCTGCGTTAGCTGGTTGCAATTCAGCTATCCCATCTGGCTTGACAGGAATAGCGTGAGGGGGGGGAGAAAGGAGCCGATGGGCTCCGTTCCCCCGTTAGCGGCTGTTCACATGTCCTCTCTCTCTCGTTGACCAACACGAACTGAATCATGAACTGAAACTTACCAAAAGCCACTTCTCATCCCAAAGCAAAACTTGTGCATCAGAGCAAATGTGTTTTGGAGTTTACTGTGAGAGTAGACCTGTGTGAGTGAGTGTTAAGGTCACCACTAAAACATCTTCAAAACATTATTTAATTAAGCATTGATTCATTATAGTTCATTATGATTACCCAAAGCATAATAATCATTCAATTGATTAAACACATTTATAAAAAGCAAAATGATAATAATGATTATTCAACATTTAAAATAAAGAAAAGGAAGCTTAAGGCTTTGTTGTTATGACTAGCTTTCATGAGAACTCCGTCTGCTGGCACTGCAGGTGTGGGATGTTGTGGTTTCTTCCAGACTCTTGCAGACTTCATGTCGGCAAAGGTCTCAATCTGTGGGTGAAAGTTCTGAGCGACCCAGCTCTTGACCCCGCCGGGCAAATGAAACCTTTGGCACAGAAAACCCATATTTCCTCACGTTACAACCCCCCCTTTCGCGACGACATGGTGCTCAAGCAAAAACCACCTGGCGTCGTGACCTCAATAACGTGATGTACTCATGAAGGAAGACATTGTCCTGTCCCAGATGAAGGCAGGAGCGATGAAGCGTCTCCCCACGTCTCATGAAGAAAGGATTATATCCTGATCAGATGATTAAGGCCAAACTGATGCAAATCATTGTAAAGTAATCCACTTAGGAAATCTTGAAAGCAAAGCTATGTCAATTGCAATAATGTAAAGGTATTCAAAAGGATAAGGCAGCTCGTGTGACAACACAGAGCTGGGCAGGTGATGTAATCCTCGGGCGTAGTCCAGACGAAGTCCAGTGAAGCCCTCGATACCTCGAACCACGACCGAAGCCCCATGCGACAGGAACCAGGTGGAGTAAGGTGAAGACGACCCTCTGATGGCGGAGACCCCCATGGAATGGAAGCAGACATCGAAGGCCAGACGAGCTCGGAGAAGGAGACAAAGTGAGACAGCCCATACGATAGATTGCATTTGATGCAAATCAAAGAAAATAATCAAAACCTATCTATGGGTACCTCTGGGAAAATGTGAAGGCATTTTGTGAATTATCTAAAGAAGAAATGTACTGCACCCTGTTCTACATGCCATGTGAAAAGGTGATGCAGAGAAAACACAAATAAAAGAAATTAAATCCTAACTGATAGGGCTGTAGCGACGCCTCGATGGCGTCGACTGCTCGATTCTAAAAATTTGTCGACGTCAGATCCGGTAGTCGACGCACCACGCCCACTTGTTGCATCCACAGGAGTTTGTAAATAGAAGAGGAATCTGCATGTTTTTCCTCTAGTTCGCCCTCCTCTCCACCTTCACTAACATCTCCGCCAAATACCGAAGACCCGGAACAACGTCCGTCCGCTACTAGATTCCTTTCCTGTTTTGCCCGCCTTCGTCTCCCGGCAACAGACAACAACTTCCGGGGTCAGATACGCTGCTCCGTCTCTATAGCAGATGTAGAAAATCACCGGGAGCGTTTCTCCCTTCATTAGGGAGCTTCTTTCAGACATTAGGAGAGCTGTTTTGGTGGTAGCAGTCTCTCCTCCGTGCTGGTCTGTTTGCTGCTGGGTGTTTTTTGATTTATTTAAACTTGGTAACTTGAACTTAACGTTGGTAAAGCTACTGTTAGCATTTTCGCTAACAGCTTCTTGCGTGTGGATAAGCTGATACGTTTTGGTTTAGAGTTCATCTTTTTTGTGGTGCAGATTTCCCTTTTATTACATTTGGAGTGTTGTGGGTTTTCGCTTTAGTTTAAAATATCACCTTGAGTTTGGTTTAACCGCCCAGTTTAGAGTTGGACCTTTGGAGATTGTTATTTTTGTCCAGAACCCTGTAATCTTTGCCCAGCGGGACATCCCTACTTATTTGTACTTTTGTTTTAATTCCCCACAGGCAGAATTAGTTTTATTATTCCCAACCTGTGGATGGAAATATTTATGTTATTTTGTAGTTGTAAATAAACCTGATCATCATTTTAACTTTTAAATCCCGTTATTGTCCCTTCCTTTTTGCACACGAGCCAACCAACCAACACAATAAAAGCAGTGTTATACAAAGTGGAAGGCCTGTAGTGTTTATTCTCTTACAGTAACAATTTATCAATTTTTTTGAGGAATTTATTAGAGATTTTTTGGTTTTTATTAACTGTGCAATAGAAAAATAATCATTAGATTAATTGCCTAAATAGTCATTAGAATAGTCGACTATTCGATAAAATAATCGTCAGAATAATCGTTTTGAAAATAATCGTTTACCCCCAGCCCTACTAACTGATATGTGAAAATCAGCAGGCTGCACTGATTAAAGGCTTATGTAAAAAAAAATGAAAATGAAGGGCAAATTGGCTTGTAGCCCTTTAAGGGAAATTTTAACAAGTTAAAATCTGTAATCAAATATAATCATTCTACACAAAGCACTATGAAAAGATAGAGGTGTAAATCAATTCTAAAAATGTAAATCAGCAGGTTAGTAATCCCTAAAAATGTGAGTTAGTAACAGGTGTCCTGGCTGAAGGCAGGTAACCTGAAAAAAAAAACCTCAAAGGATATCACATTTGTTAAAAATTCATCCAACAATCGAGTGAATTTGTGGCGTTCCACCAGGTAGTGGAAAAGAATCCGGTCAGAATCGATTTGTTCAGTAAGCGGTTTGAATCTGGTGTTGCGAACCCACAGAGAAACAAGTTTGAACTTATCTGTGGGAGCAGTGTCATGTTCGATTTGGTCATCAAGCCGTTTGTATCTGGTGTTACGAACCCACAGAGAAACTTGTTTGAATTTACCTGTGGGTCCCGTTTGGAACTGGAGCGAAGCGGATGGTTTAGCTGTTAGATCAGAACCTTATTTTACCTGTTCAAAGTTGTTTATCAGCTTAACGGAGGCGACGTTTTTGCAATCAGAAATTGGAGTGAACTGGAGATGCAAAGACGATGCTCGCAGAACAGGAGGAGACTCCCCACCCCCCTTTTGTTTCTCAAACTTATGCCGTGTCTGTGAGACAGGTAAATTAGAAAAAACAACAGTTCTTAGGCTCGTAAAAGCCCGGTCACCAAGAAGATGCACAATGTCACCTGGATCGTGCTGAAAGAGCAGGTGTTCAGATGTCCAAAGATCTGGAGGTTTTGGACTTGGAGGTTCTGAAAAGGAGTCAAAGCAAACCTAGCCCTGTGCAGAATCAGACACAGACATGTCGCTAGCTTTAGGAACATGGTCTGTCCTGAAAACTGAAGCCAAGAATACTTTTTTATCAAGAATGATGGAGGAACCCACACAAAACCCGGTTTAACCAGAGTAGTTACAGACTGACTAGAGTTCCTCCCCTTAGAAGGTGTACCACCTATCTCCGGGTCGGAGGTCAACGTCGTCAGCTGAAGTGGTGGAAGGTCAGTGTCGATTTCTGCAATGACCCGCCCGCTCGGAGGAGGGGTTCCCCCAAACAGGTCGAAGTCCACAATGGAAAACTCAGTGCCACTCAGCACCCCCCCCTTTGTCAGACGGGGCCCTGAGCCGGGCATCGCTGCACCCACCGACTGCTCTCGGGCCGGGTGGCCACCCCGTGCCCGTTAGAGAGGTGATCGCAGCAACCACCGAGGCTCTCTCAATATCGTCACTGACCACAGGGCTACTGGAAACCGCAGGGTTTTCTGCGCCGTTGTGGTCACCTGAAAGAGAAATCACAGGAAAGAGAGCACAGAGGCCAGAGACAGAGTCACACCCCTGTGAAAGAAGAAAAGAATTGGCCACCGTGTCAGCAGAGGTCACAAACTGAGAAATGACAAGGTCATTCACAGAAAGGTCAAGATGTCCAGGCACAAACCCTTCAAATGGTAGGATGGCCACGTCTGGAGGCCACAAGCGCTTCACGGCGGCTGATGTTTCCATCTCGCCCCGAGAAACAAGCAGGGTTGTGCATGATGCGGACTGATGATGGATGCAGACCTCTGACTGAAGCGGTCAGTCACAGCTGAAAGACTCCACCTCCATGCCGGAGAGATGGTTGTCACCTGACATGGTGGAAAGAGAAAAAGCATCAGGAACCACAGGTTTAAACACAAGCTGTTTGTCAGAATGGTTAACCATAGGTTCAAGAGATTTATTTAGAATTAAATTAGCAGAGAAAGTGTTGTTAATTTCAAACCTTGATGAGAGTGGCGGGGTTCTGACCCCCTTAAGAAATAAAGACAGAGAAAGAGCAGTGTGACTGGAAACATCAAATTTTTGAAGTTCACGTCAGGAAGTGCATAGCAGAACCACCTTTGACCCAGTTTAGCTTGTACCCTTTTGCCGCCACTTGTCCCTTGCCCCGGTCCGTTGGGTTCCAAAGGCAGCTCCCCCACCGCGATATTCCGGTGCCCGAATAATGCGGGTTGGCCGTTCTGAATCACGGCAGGACCAAGTGGTTCTAGCGGATGGCGAACAGCGTCCTGTGTCTGGGTGTGTTCTGGAAGCAAACCATTAGAGAACTTTACATCAGGTGTAACAGTACAAGAAAGATTATGTCGTGTTTCGTCCATTTCTCACTTCTTACAGAGCAAATTGCTTATTTATCGTCTGAGCCCATGGTAAACGCCTTGGCGTCAACTCAACTTACTACTACATGTCGGCAAAGGTCTCAATCTGTGGGTGAAAGTTCTGAGCGACCCAGCTCTTGACCCAGCCGGGCAAATGAAACCTTTGGCACAGAAAACCCATATTTCCTCACGTTACATAGCTTATCTGCAAACCAAATTCTTTTATAACCAGAACGCACCCCTCTCGGGGATATGGAGATTTAGACTCTAACACTATATTCACACATAGTTTCCAGACACCCATCTTTTAGTTCGCATCCACTCACATAATAGTTTAAACAATCTGTCAAGTCTTAATTGTTTGTAAAAGAAATGCTTATTTGTTTGCAAACACTGACTGGTTCTTGAATCATAAACGAAGTGTGAACGATCCCTTAATAATTAAAAGAATCCTAGAACCTTCTAATTAATCATCCTAAGACCAAGTAAGGTGATGTTCTATAATTAAGAGAGTATTACAGCTAGTGGTCACAAGTAATGATAATAGAAATAAATAACTCTTAAGCAATTTATAAAATCCAATTTACCCTCTATTTGATTCATTACAATTTCAAATGGAAGACTACCGAAACAAAACGATATTGCAATTGTGTGATAGATGTGTTCTATTTAGTAGAATCATCTGACATTACAGAATGCCAAATTTAAATGAGTTTTCTGTGTTGCTGCTGCCATTGCTAACATCTGATCCTCTGAGGTTTAGATGAGCTCTTTCCTAATTTAGTTGACACAGATCTACGCATATCTGCACTGATTTTAAGATAAAGTCCCACTAGTCATCATCACACACTGGTAAAATTACTTGTCTGCATTTGACCCATCCCTTTGGGGAGTGGTGAGCTAAAGAGGTGGCTGTGCTCAGAGACTATGTGGTGGTTTAACCCCCCCAATTCGATCCCATAAAGCGGAGAGTCAAGAGGGGAGGCTTTGGGTCCCATTTTTAAGGTCTTTGATATGACCTGACTGGATTTTGAACCCCAAGCTCCCAGTCCCAGGATGGACACTTAAAGAAGCAATATGTGAGATATGTCTTGCGGAATAGCCTGCTTAGGAGAATGTTCAATTCAAATTCAAAAATACTTTATTAATCCCAGAGGGAAATTGATTAATTGTTCAATGCAAACATGTAGTCCACAAATGGCAGACTTGCATATGTACCTGGTTGTTCCAGGTGTGTCGGAACAGTGTGGAGGATGGTTTGAGATGTCATCATCTGTTGATCTGTTGGTCCTGTAGACATGTTGGTGGGGGTCCAGTGTTGGGGGGAGAGCAGCCTTGATGTGTTGCAGCACTAGTCTCTCCATGCACTTCATATAAAGAAGTGTTAATGCTACTGGCCTGTAGTCGTGGCTTGTTATTGCGGACTTTTTTGGGTATCGGTTTTATTGCGGAGGTTTTTAGACATGTGGGGGCAGAGCACTGGGACTGCGACATGTTGAAGATGTCTGTGAAGACCTCAGCCATTGTATAGTGAAATAATTACAAAATAATCTAACATCTCAATCATGTTTGAAGCAAGGTTACATTGAAACAGATTTCATTCTCAGCTGGCTGGGGGGTTGTGTCATGACTCCCATCCTTCACCCTCTTCTGCCTCCTCATTTCACCTTCATTCAGCTCACCTGGTCCCTTCACCAAGCTCCTGACAAGCCCTGTTTCCCTGGCAACTACAATCAACTCCATTCTTCTCACCTGTTCCTGTCATCAGCTTCATCCACTTCACCTGCTCCTGACTCCTCAGCTCATCTCACACACACACCTGCTTCCCCTGCTATAAAAGAACCATCCTGCTATCCACTCTCTGCCAGATTATTGAAAACATTTGCCAGTAAATTCTCCAGCCATCCACCCTGCCTGATCTCTGCCTCCGGACCTTGTTTTTTCCTCCTGACCCCTGCCTTGTACTCTGCCTGCCGTTTTGACCTTTGCCTGTCTCCAACTCTGTCTCCAGCCTCGCCCATCTGGTAACTCCACCAAAAATAAAATACTTTTTTTTTAATATACTTTAACTGTGTTTGGCGTCATTATGGGTCTTCTGAGTTCAGCTCATGACAGGTTGTCAGTGTTTCTTCTAAAACAATGAAAGAGGGATGTAGTTACTGTTTACAATATGTGAGCTTGTGATGTTGCTGAGTCTGTCCTGAGCTAACACTGCTGCACTGGCATTTGTAATTCGACACTGGCAAGCCATACGCTTTAAAGTTGTTTAGACAACCAAAGCCAGTAAACAGGAGCGACCCAGAAGTTACTTCTTGTACCCTAAGAAGCCATCTTTTTATTTTACTCTAATATCAGCTAAAGAAGGCTAGACGCTAACATTGAGCTAACAATGCTAATGGTGAATTGGAAGCAAATAGTTGGCTCTAAAAATATAATTACCAACAACTTGATATATAACAGTGACATGTATGACATGTGAACTGTGTATGTGAAGTGAATAATGAGTCAATCATGGCATTTTACTTTAATGAGTTGTATAGAGCTATAACAGCAAGCTAACAGCAAACAACCACACTTCCCCAATACCAAAGTAATACTACTGTAATGAGGTAGTGCTTCCTACTGTAAAAAAAGTGCTAGCACTAACTAAGACAGTTTTGATTTACCTTAAACATACTTACTTTATAACTCATCTTCTTTTGCCATCTAGAATTTTCTGGCGCTGATTTGCAACTGGCAACAGCTCTGAATCTCATGGAACGACAGTGAGAAAGTAACCTTTTGTTTAGAAAAATAGCCCGCAGTAACCAAATTTGACCACAAGGTGTCATTCTTACTTAATTCTTACAGATTGCATCTTAAATGTTTTTAGGCACTTGAACTATAGCAGGACACCTACACATCAGCTCTTCTACAATATTACACCCAGACACTCTGTGCCTGCAAGCTCTTGTTTAACATTCCGTCACACTGAATTGAGACACTTCTTGGGACAGCACAGATATGCTTATGCTTATCTTTCTGAAGTGACCCTTTAGCTCTCCTGACAACAGAGAGGCTATTATTACCATGAATATGTTGGGTTTTGGTAATTGGCATTCATTGCTGGATTATATTATCTCCCCTGTAATTCTGGTATGAGATGACAGTTTCAGTCTTAAACCTAAGTTTTCTAGTCCCACATCTATAAACTGTCCATGGATCTGCTCTAGCCGCTACAGACCCAAGGAAAAAGCTCTCAAACTGCTAATCATGAAGGGTGCTGTCAGTTAAGGACTTTGGGACGCCACAGTGTTTTTAAAATTTGCTTTTCTACCATGTCTGTGGCATTCCATATTTTTCCACATTAGATTAACTGCATTGCACTTATGACAGGGAAGCTGTTCAAACTGTTATTTGACTTCTTGCCCTTTCTGCATGTGTCAATCCTTCATAGACTTTTGTCTTTTATTTTAAAAGTTATTGGGAATTCACTGAAACACTTAAAAAATAAACTTTCAGCTACTGAACATTGTTAGGTGCTATTACATTTAGGTTAGGTTACAACCAACTGCAGAAAATGAAAGAGAAAAAGCAACAAAAAATTGCAATCAAGAAAAAACAGGAGAGAGAGAGAGAAAGAGAGAAAAAGAGAGTGTGTGTGTGTGTGTGTGTGTGTGTGCAGTGCTTGTTTGACAAAGAGATTGAAGAGGGTTATTAGAAAGGCACAGTCTATTTAAAGAAGTTCAATGCAGCCATTTGAGGAAAAGCTCTCATTGAAATTCATGGCTTAGCACCAATAGCTCTGTGGTTTAAACAGATGAATGTGAGAGAAACACAGTCAACATCTACATATCAACATCTAGAATTTACATGTGATGCAGGAAAAGTGCAGGGAGGAGTAGGACAGTGTATTTGTCGGGTGACCATTTTGCTTTTTTACTAAAATTACCAAATTACATTTACTGGGTTTAATTTTCTATTCAACTCAATCAATGTTATTGGTGACAGCTGGCGCCTATTGAACACATGTAACTGCCTTGATGGGAAGCCATGGGGTGTAGTATATGATATTTTTGTAATTCTTCTACTCTTGTCACTCTAATGGTTTCACCCTTCGTACTGCGCCAGTTCCCTTCTATTACAGTTCAGGTGAATCTTATGCAAACAGCTGGCTTTATTCTTGACCTGAAATGAACTGGACTTGTTGTTTTTTGGTTATTCTTTGTGTGATATGAGATGTTTGTTTACATAATGAACTAACCTAAACTGAGTTGAAATTATGCTTTTTACTTACACTTTAAAGTTCAATAAAATTAAATCTTATTAGTTTAAGAGGTCTGCTTGATTTGTCCATTTTGGAGTCACATTTGGTCACCTAATAAACCACAAATAATCTGAGAGAGAGAGAGAGAGAGAGAGAGAGAGAGAGAGAGAGAGAGAGAGAGAGAGAGAGAGAGAGAGAGAGAGAGAGAGAGAGAGAGAGAGAGAGAGAGAGAGAGAGAGAGAGAGAGAGAGAGAGAGAGAGAGAGAGAGAGAGAGAGAGAGAGAGAGAGAGAGAGAGAGAGAGAGAGAGAGAGAGAGAGAGAGAGAATTTTACAAGGGAAATGTAAATTCTGTGTTCTAAATGAGCAGGGACAAATATTTTTTCCTTGATATAATAAATGCAGCAAGGACAAATATTTTTTCCTTGATATAATAAATGCCAGAAAATTCATCAAGGCTATTTTTTAATGATGAGGTTTCAGTGTTTTGTCAAAATGTAACATTGTGAAATAGCTTCCCCCCTTTTCATTGAACGTCATCATCTATTTTAAAATGATTGTATGAATTTATGTCAAGGTACTGATACTGGATTGTGTTAACCCAGCAGTGGAAGTTCAACAAGAGGCTAAACATGGAAGTAATGCTCAGCTTTGGCTAAGGTCCAAAGAAAACCCATGAGTTTGACATTCAACATTATTATAACAGGATTTTATTACAATAAAAATAACAAAAAATGTGTGAGGCAAAGGTGAAAAGTGCATTTTATTTTCTGATGTTTCAATGTTAAAATGTGTTTTAAGAATTTTATTTTCTGTCAGTCCTTAGGCAAGTTATTGCAAATTTTTGCTAGATTTTATATCCCATACATGCATTCATTCATCTTTTATAGCCACTTTGCAGTAAAGCTCACGGGGAGCTAGTGTGTACCTTCAGCAGTCACTGAGTGAGAGACACCCATAACAGATCACCAGTCCATTATAGGGACACATCATGCATGTTTAAATTTGAAACATTTTCAGTGCAAAATGGCAACTTCAATTTTAGCAACAGTGCCATATTTAGCAGCTGAGTTTCTTTCTCCCTAAGCTAAGATGTGACACTAAGTTAGTAAAAAAAATTTTCTGTATATTGCAGTTACTGTGAAAAATCATTTAAATAAAGATCTTCCCTAAGAGAAGCAAGACTTGGGTGAAGATTCTTGGTTTGGTTTTAGTCTTTTGCCACTACACAGGGCACATTTCTACTTCACAAGTTGTGCCAAATAAACTAAAATATCTCTAAAATATTACCTCAGATCTGCCATGTTTTTACGTTTTGAGTTTGATGCATAATATGTATTTGGAATGTAAAAGTTGTGTCATTAAAAAACTGAAAACCAATACCGATCTTTTCCAATATTGCATTTTAACGCCAATATTAACGGTAGATATTAGAGATATACAGTACTTTATTGGGTCACGAATTCCAATGCTAAGTGTTTATATGCTGGTGAAGGTTCTCAGTCATCCAGGTCATGGTAATCCAGAAGATGTCATGACGTGGAGTTGTTGTAAAACCCAAATGCATGTGAGCAGGAACAGGAGGCAGACTGGCAGGCAACAGAACTGTTTAATATGAATGATGGCACATCAAGCCAGACAAGACAAAGATCTGACACAGACCAGCACAAACAGAGGGTTTAAATACAAGAGGGCAATCAGGGTAATCAGGCGGGTAGGATAAGAGGGGCAGGTGAGTCCAATAAACACTTAACGAGGGTAGACAGGACAACACTTCAGAGGGAGAAGGAGATCCTGACAAAGGGATTCAAATGAAGGCAAGTGGCAGAAACTGCCTATGAATAAGTTCATGGAGAAGTATAAACCAGGCCTTAGATTCTGAGTTGCAATGTAGGTGTTGGAAAGGTGAAACCTCAGACCCCCCCTCAATTTAACTCATTCACTGCCAGCCATTTCCTGATCAGAAAAGCCCTTCGCTGCCATCGCTTTTCAGCATTTTTACTGTTTTTTTAAAGAGTGACAGAACGTTGAGCGCTAGGATGATGTCAACACCAAAATTTCCAAAACAAAGAGCAGACTCACCTCTTACACCAGAAAGAATCTGCGCGCTTCAAGCTTTATCCGTTCTTTCACAAACCGTTGTCGAATTGTGATCGGCAGAAGCTTTTCCGGTTCATGCCTCACTTTTTTTTACTGCAGCTGCCCAAAACGGTCTCCTAACATATGGACTTTCTGCTTCCTAATAATGTGACGTGTGACGTACACGGATGAAGATCAGCTTTAGAGCTGGGATGTTTGTTCTCACAGTGCGGGAGCTCGTTCCGACACCCACACAGTAAAAAAATGTAAATGACGACTTTAGTTGTCATTGGCCGTGAACGGTTGGATTTAAAATGACGACTTTTGTCGTCAATGGCAGTGAATGAGTTAATGTAGGTTTTTCTTGTTTGACATAGAAGGCTCCCCTGACTGCTCTCTCGAACCATCTATCTTCTCTGTTCAGAATGTATACTTTGTCAACTTAAAAAGTATTGCCACAAGGGGCATTGTCTCACCCTGTTTCAAGCTCCTTACGCTTCACAGAAGAGTTTTTCCAAAGTTCAACTCCCTGAGAAAAGAGGGAGGTTGAGAACTAGAGAGCATCAGAGCCACTAAACAGTAAACAACAAAAAACCCATTTTACGTCAGTATTAATTCCCTTTTGTAATGCTAAGTGAATGTTTCAGGCAGCAGAAACCCAACGCGCAATAGGGGGAACAGAAGGAGTCATCATGTAGGGATGAGGTCCTGCATGTCCTGCAGACAGATCTCGAAAGTGGCTGAAATCCTACCAGTGGCTAGAAAGTTTGGACCGTTGAATATTTCAGTAGCACAGTTTATGGCAGCACATGAGCAATAGAGGCCAGAATTCACTACTTCTAAGATTATCAACATTTCACACTTGTATAGCGTCTTTCTAAGTCAGAGACTCCAACGCCCTTTATAGTACAATCATTCACAAACTGAAGGTGAGATGGTACAGTGTAGCCACAGCTGTCCCAGGACATACAGGACAACTCCTAACCCTGTTACCCCATCAACTACACCAGATAGGACCCAAGATATCATCTATACCACACCATATCATGTATCATAGCCAAAAAAGCGTCTACACTAGATAGGACCCAATATATCATCTACTACCGTGGTACTCACTCCTGGTCATGGAGAGCTGGTGTCCAGCATGTTTTAGTTTGAACTCTGCTTCAACATAGCTGATTTCAATCAGCAGATGATTAACAGGCTTCTGAAGAGCCTGATGAGCTGCTGCACAGATGAATCAACCACTGAATTAGGTGTGCTGGAGCAGAGAAACAAGGAAAACATGCTGGATAGCAGCTCTCCAGGACCAGGAGTGAGTATCTACTACAACTGAAATAACCCAAGATATCATTGTAGCATTTTACCAGCTATCACACACACAGACCACAGACACAGCTTCTGCTTGAACACAACTTTATTTGCACCTCATTAGCATAGCTGCCATGCTGAGATAGGAGCTCACCCAGGTCCTTCAGTCTGCTTCTAGTCTCTCCTCTACACCTGTGGCGCCATCCTTTGTAATTAGCCGGTGGCTGATTGCTGAGCGCCACCCAGGTGGGGCTGCTGGAAGCGAGCCTGCGCGCACAGCCACAATCATCTACCACACCAGACAGGAACCAGGATATCATCTGCACCAGATAGAACCCAATATATCATCTAATAAACTAGACAGGACCCAAGAAGACAAGACCTATTAAAGGGTACCAAACTAAACACAACCTACAATGGGTGCTGTTAAGCTATATCAGGTCTAGGTAGTGGACATTCAGGCTCCTATAAAGTTTACAAGCTATTAGTATTAATGTTTCATACTATTGAAAGATCAATTGTTCTCAAAGGTTAGCATTGAAGAGGATAAATCTCTCTTTATCCCTGTTTAAGAGGATATGTTGTTAAGCATCAGTTCGTTTCTCATCATCCTCAGAGGAAACGGCACTCACATTCTTTGTTTTCACATTCCTGTTCCTCTTTCTTCCACTTCTGCTTCTTTCTATCTCTCTTCATCTCTCACCTCATTTTTCCATTTCTTTCATCTCACACTCTAGTTTGCCAGGCAGACTTGCAGGGCTTTGTGTCGGAGCACTCCAAGAGTCAGGTTGTAATAACACAGCTATGATATGCTTGGACCTCATCTCTTGTCAGTGTTCCTGAGAGACTCAGAGAAATGTGTGGATAGGTAGATAAAGAAAGATACCAATAATAAAAGACAGACAGAGGATAATAAAAGAGACAAGTGAAACTAGGCAAGCTGGTTTCTGGCCATGAGTGTTTTACTGATCCATGAAGACAGTGTTTTTTCTGGATCTGCTGGGGCTCCCTGTGAGAGACTTCAGTTGTCTAAAAAATGCTAACTCTCCCAGTCTAGACAGAACAGCACACCGAGGTGAGCAATATTTTGTCATCCATATTTATTGCTAATGAGAAACGTACAGACCATGACCACTGGTGTCCCAAAACCAACAGAAGTCCCCAAACCAACAGAATTTTATAGCCAAATTAATTTGATCTTTTCTTTTATTTGTTAAAGTATGGGAATAATATATTTATTTTTAACATTAATAATTAGATATTTTATAAATCTGTTTTGAGCTCTGTTTCCCACATTAGGCCCTATTCATCAGGTGACTCCTTGATTCAGCGGCACTATGCCAAATGATTATTTCAGCCAAATGTTTCAGTATTTTAAATACTTATTTACTGATTTTAAAAAAAAGAAAGTATCAGAATAAGGAAAGGACCCTTTTTAAGAAAGAAACGGGGATGTTTGGTTCAATGTTCAGATTAGTTCACTGGTAAAATAAGCAGAATCTCATGAAATGGCCTCACATTCTTGTGCTTTACATAATCCATACTAGGAACCATTCAGCACAGATATGTATGAATGTTAGGATAATACTTGACCGTGTAAACATTTGATAAAAGAAGCCACAATGGAGGCCTTTACCATGGCCTATTGAACAAAGTTCTTCCTCAGGTGTATCCAGTACAGTTTTTGTGTTTACTTAAACAGCGTGTTTGATTTCCATGAAAAGAAAAATACTATGAGGAAGGTTGGATTAGTTTAAGTTGTTGTTTGCCTCAATTTTCAGTTTTTAAAAAATGTGTTCCTTCCCAAAGATCCCAGCCCAGCTAATCAAGTTAAATAACCATCTAACTAACTCTATTTGTGTCTGAACTTCTACATTTTAATGTTTAAATTAGGAAGGGAAAATGACCAAGATTGATGTAAATGTTAAAGCTGCTAACGGTGGCTCATTAAGGCTAACGTGGCAATGGTTTAGAGCTCAGGGTAAACACCAGTTGCTCATTAATGTTAGAGTTGTACTTTGAATAGTAAAAAAAAGTCATGTATCTTTATGCACTTAGATTATTTTAAGATGTCCTGCTTTTAATATTATTCCAGAAATGCCCATCCATCCATTTTAGCCACTTATCGGGTCAGCAGCCTAAGCAGAGAGGCCCAGACTTCCCTCTCCCCACCTCCTCCTAGGGAATCCCAAGGTGTTCCCTGGCTAGCCTAGAGAGATTGTCCCCTTTAGTTCTTCTCCCAGTTGGACGTGCTTGGAAAACCTCAGCAGGAAGGTGTCCAGGGTGCATCCTAACCAGATGCCACCTCAACTGGCTCCTCTCAATGTGGAGGAGCAGCGGGTCTACTCCGAGCCCCTCTCGGATGACCAAGCTTCTCTCCCTATCTCTAAGGAAGAGCCCAGACATCCTGCGGAGAAACTCATTTTGGCCACTTGTATCCGTGATCTCGTTCTTTCAGCCACTACCCAAAACTGAAGACCATAGGTAAGGGTAGGAATGTAGATCAACTGGTAAATCGTGAGCTTTGCCTTCTGGCTCAGTTCTCTCTTCCCCATGACAGACCAGTGCAACGCCCGCATCACTGCAGACGCAGCATCAATCCGCCTATTGATCTCACACTCCATCTTTCCCTCACTTGTGAACAAGACCCTGAGATACTTAAACTCCTCCACTTGGGGCAGGACCTCATCCCTGGAGAAGGCATTCCACCCTTTTCCAATTCAAGACCATGGTCTTGGATTTAGAGGAGCTGATTCTCATCCCAGCCGCTTCACACTCGGCTGCAAACTGCTCCAGCAAAAGCTGCAGACCAGGGGCCTCATTTATAAAACTTGCTTGCGCACAAAATGGGTCCGGAAAACTGCGTAAGCAACTTTCCATGCAAACTTTGGGATTTATAAAAGAAAACTTAGCAGAAAAATGTGCGCAACTTTAAGTTGACTAAGGACCTGGCTTACGCACATTTTGGACATGGAGAGCATCTGCAGTGCTGCTGCTGAGAAGGATACAATTATGAATTCCAGCAGCATTACCACTTGTACTGCTTCCTGGGCACACAGAACAAAACGGATCCCCTCAACACCTTGGCTGCACCTAGAAATCTTCTTCATAAAAGTTATGAGCAGAATCGATGATAAAGGATCAGCATTGGCGGAGTCCAACTCTCACCAGAAACAAGCTTGACTTACTGCCGACAATGTGGACCAAGCTCTGGCACTGGTCATACAGGGACCTATCAGCCTTTATCAGAGGGCCTAGTACCCCATATACTCCCAGAGTACCCTTCACAAGGCCCCCCGGGGGGGGGGGGGGGGGGGGTGTCCTACTAAATAATGTTCTATTTATTTTCACCTGTTTCAAGTTTCTACAGCAGGTAATTCAATTCAATTCAAAAATACTTTATTAATACCAGAGGGAAATTGATTACTGTAGTAGCTCAGAATAATAATAATAATTAAAGCTGCAAGCAGCATCGTTCGGCCCTCGCAGCTCCGCGCCGCTCCGGCCTGGCCGGCAGCCCGGCGACACAAACGTTGACCACCCCGACACCAGAAACTGCTAACGGCCACCTTGTCCGCACCTCACCCTGACTCAGCATCCCCTTTGAGCCCACCATTATATTTTATGTCTCACCACTAGGGAATCCTCTGTCTTTACCACACTGGTGGTGTGATGACGGTGACCAACTTTAATGCTATTCTGACCATGTTTTTTAAAGTTATCGAAGGATAACGTTATCTAGGGGGCGCTGTGACCAACTACAGAAAAGTCCCATTGAGGTCAGCTTTGGTGACATTATATAACATTCACCAACCGTTTGTGCCTCATTGGCTAAAGGGCATGATTGTTCATTGCCATGTTCAGTCTCGGACAAATCGGAGGCCGTTTGTGGAAGTTACAGTCAAATGTAAGGTCATGGCGTCACGCCAGCATTCACTATGGCATAAAAGCCCCTCCCTTTCTGGAAAGCTATCAGATCTGAATGGTCATTACAACATCATGAAGACAGTGTATGACCTTAGTGTCATGTTCACTAAATTAGAGGGGACAAATATGGGCATTTCACCATAAAACAATAGACTTCCTGTTGCCAGGGGGCGGGGCTTAGGTGATGTCAGCTGTCCACATTGTCATTGTCTTGAGATGTGGTCAGTGATCACACAGACAAAATTTGAAATAGATCTGATCATGCACTTGGGAGTTATTAAGTCATGTAATGGCGAAAGGTTAAAGTTTGAGGCTTAGCCACGCCCACACCTTTCAACTTTTGAAAAATCCGACGGTTGAATTTTTTTTCTCTATGTCTTAAGAGTATATAGCAGAAGTTTGAAGGAGATTGGTGAAAAGGACGATGGAGCATCACTGTCCAAACAATGTGTGCGAAAACCACTAAATCGAGTATTTGGACCAAAATGGCCGACTTCCTGTGCAACTCTGCTCTTGGCTCCAAGAGACCTTTTTGTAGGTCCTGAGACACCACATTAGTGTACCAAATTTCGTAATCCTCAGTCAAAGCATGGCTTGGGGCTGACAGTTTTAATGGCTCTAGGGGGCGCTATTTAAGAAAATAGGCCACGCCCACAAATTTCAGTTGTCTATTTCTCTTGGGGGTCAGACTAGGATCACTCACCAGAAGTTTAGTAGCAATATCACGATAACTGAAGAAATGAGAGCCAAACGTATTTCCATGGCGTGATGGCGATTTTTGCCATGCTCCCAAAGCCCCGCCTTTTTTCGAAACCTACCAGTACTGGATACCAAGTGATCTCAAGTGGTCTACTGCTATTTTCCTGAGATTCTTGGTGATTGGGTAAAAGGAACCCAATAGGGAGCTGTGAAAATAAGAGTGGCGTGGCGAAATGTCAAAGTTTGAGGCTTAGCCACGCCCACACCTTTCAACTTTTGAAAAATCCGACGGTTGAATTTTTTCCCCTATGTCTTAAGAGTATATAGCAGAAGTTTGAAGGCGATTGGTGAAAAGGGTGACGAAGCATCACTCTCCAAACAACGTGTGCGAAAACCACTAAATCGCATACTTGGACCAAAATGGCCGACTTCCTGTGTGACTTTGTGCTTGGCTCCAAGAGACTTTTTTGTAGGTCGTGAGACACCACATTAGTGTACCAAATTTCGTAATCCTCAGTCAAAGCATGGCTTGGGGCTGACAGTTTTAATGGCTCTAGGGGGCGCTATCTCAGAAAATAGGCCACGCACACAACCTTCAGCTGTCTATTTCTCTTGGGGGTCAGACTAGGATCACTCACCAGAAGTTTCGTAGCGATATCATGATAACTGAAGAAATGAGAGGCAAACGTATTTCCATGGCGTGATGGCAATTTTCGTCATGCTCCCAAAGCCCCGCCTTTTTTTGAAACCTGCCAGTACTGGAGACCAAGTGACCTCATGTTGTCTACTGCTATTTGCCAGAGATTGCTGGTGATTGGGTAAAAGGAGTCTAGTAGGGAGCTGTGAAAAAAAGAGTGGCGTGGCGACAGGTCAAAGTTTGAGGCTTAGCCACGCCCACACCTTTCAACTTTTGAAAAATCCGACAGTTGAATTTTTTCCCCTATGACTTAAGAGTATATAGCAGAAGTTTGAAGGAGAATGGTGAAAAGGGCGACGGAGCATCACTCTCCAAACAACGTGTGCGAAAACCACTAAATCGCGTACTTGGACCAAAATGGCCGACTTCCTGTGCGACTTTGCACTAGGCTCCAAGAGACTTTTTTGTAGGTCCTGAGACACCACATTAGTGTACCAAATTTCGTAATCCCCAGTCAAAGCATGGCTTGGGGCTGACAGTTTTAATGGTCCTAGGGGGCGCTATTTCAGAAAATAGGCCACGCCCACCGGATGTTGACATCAGATTTTTTGAGGGGCCAGACTAGGGTCACTCACAAGAAGTTACATGACGATATCTTTAGAAATGATGAAATGGGAGGCAAACGTAAGGCCACGGCGGTACGCCTGACTTCGCCGCGCCGCCACAGCCCCCCCCTCTGCCGAAAACTCCTATAAAGTGAAGCCAAGCAACCCCCACTTGTCTTGAGTTACCAGCTACAAATTCGTGGTGATTAAGTGAAATGGGGCAATTTGGGACCTTTCACAATAAAACTTGACCTTTTTGGTCCTGAGGGGGTGGGGCTTGTGTGATGTCATCATCCGACCATTCATTTTACTTTGTGGATGGATTTCGAATGACCACAGAAAGTTTGGTAACTCTATTCCATTCATTTATGAAGTTATAGCAATTTAAAATATTTTGGCGAGTAGTCAAACTTCGAGGCCTGACCCCGCCCATTCAGTATTTACGAAAAGTCAATTTTATTGTCTCATTTTGTTCGCCCATCCCTTCTGAGCAATTTTACACCACTTTTGAGACGATCGTGCGAAAAATTATCGAGCAATCCAATCAGAAACGGACCCTAAAAACGATAAAAATGATTTGATATTGACCATGCTTGCAAGAGACTTTTCTGTGCGGACTGTGGAGTACTACAAGTGTACCAAATTTCATAACTGTACGATAAACTAAGCTTTATGGAGAGGGTTTTTTTTCACCTTCTAGGGGGCGCTGTTCAGCCATTTTCTTTGCGATTTTTTGGGACCTTTAAAATCTCAAATTTTTCACCAGGCCTGACAAGTTTGCAAAATATTGTGAGTTTTGGGGTATGTTAAGGTCCCCAAAAAGCCGTTCAAAGGGGGCACGGAATAACAAAAAATGAAAGAATAATAATCAGAGCAAAAACAAGAGGCCTTCGCAGCGCCTTCGCTGCTCGGGCCTAATAATCAAGTCGTCAAAGAGTTGTTGTATATTACAATGGCTGTTGGTAGGAAAGATCTCCAGTAGCGGTCAGTGTTGCAGCGAAACTGAAGAAGCCTCTGACTGAAGACACTCTTCTGTTGTCGGACAGTCTTGTGAAGAGAATGCTCAGGGTTGTCCACAATTTTCTTGATTCTCTGGAGAATCCTTCTTTGCATTATCTTCTCCAGTGGTTCTACAGTCGTCCCCAGAACAGAACCAGCCTTTTTTATTAGGCTGTTGAGCCTTTTAAGAGATTACACTCTCAACAACAGACTTGTAGAAGATCTGCAGCATCTTGCTACAGACATTGAAGGACCTAAGCGTCCTCAAGAAGTGCAGTCTGCTGTGTCCCTTCTTGTAAACAGCTTCACTGTTCTTTCTCCAGTCCAGTCTGTTGTCCAGGTGAACTCCAAGGTACTTGTATTCCTCGACTACCTCCACTTCTTCTCCCATGATGGAAACAGTGTTTGACTCCACCCTGTTTCTTCTGAAGTCTAAAATCATCTCCTTTGTTTTGTTCACGTTCAAGGTCAGACGATTGTTTCCACACCATGCCACAAAGCGCTCCACCAGCTCTCTGTACTCAGCTTCCTGTCCATCTCTGATACACCCAAAACTGCAGTCATCTGAGTATTTCTGTAGATGACAGGTCTCTGATTTGTACTGGAAGTCTGAAGTGTATTGGGTGAAATGGAAGGCTGAGAGTATAGTCCCCTGCGGTGCTCCAATGTCACTGATCACTTGGTTTGATGTGCAGTTCTTCTGCCTCACAAACTGTGGTCTGTTTGTCAGGTAGTCTTTAATCCAGGCGATAGTTGAGGTCCCCACCTGTGTCTTCTGATTGTCTGTCAATCTGTCATTGACTGATGGGTGAGTTTTCTTTGGAACTGGAACATGGCAGGGTGTCTTCCACAGGACTGGAACCTTCTCCTGGGCCAGGCTGAGGTTGAAGAGGTGCTGCAGAATCCCACAGAGCTGCTCTGCACAGGCCTTCAGTACTCTGGGGCTGACACCATCTGGACCCGCAGTCTTTTTCCTGTTCAGTCTCTCCAGCTGCCTCTTCACCTGACCTCTAGAGACAGATAGGTGGGAGGGGGAGGTAAATGGGGCAGCAGCATCTCCTGACTTGGTTGAAGACAGATTTATAGAACCAGAAGAGTCCATGACTGCATTAGAGGACAAAAGAGCTGGCGTGTGGCAGGAAAATGTTGGATAAGGGGAGGATGGGATGTTTGATTGGCTGGGGATATGCAAGGAGGATGCTGGGTTTTTTCCTGAACAGAACCTATTGAAGAACTTGTTCAGTTCATTGGCTGTGTCCAGGCTGCCATCTGTGCAATCCTTCCTCTGCTTGAAGCCTGTGATCTTCTTCATCCCTGACCAGGCATCTCTGATATTGTTCCTCTGTAGTTTGTTCTCCAGCTTCTTCCTGTATGCCTCCTTGCTGTCTCTGATCTTGATCTTCAGTTGCTTCTGTATACTCCTCAATAATTCCCTGTCTCCCTCCTTGAAGGCTCTTTTTTTCTCATTTAGAAGATTCTTCAGTTCACTGGTAATCCAGGGGTTGTTATTAGCGAAGCATCTCACTGTTCTGGTGGGTATGATGTCATCATCCAGTCATGGCATTGATGTTCTCTTCATATCCTTGGCAGAGAGTCATCCAATCTGTGGTCTCAAAACAACCCTGCAGGGCTTCTTCAGCGTCCTGTGACCATTTTCTCACAGTTCTTCTTGTCACAGGTTGCCTCTGAACAAGTGTTTTGTATTCTGAGCAGAGAAAAACAAGATTGTGATCTGATTGTCCCAGAGGATGTCTTGTTTTGGACTTGTATGCATTCTTTACATTTGCACAACACAAATACAATGTCTTGTTTTCTCTGGTGCAGCAGCTGGCAAACTGTTGAAATGTTGGAAGTGTAGCAGAAAGCGAGACATGATTAAAATCACCAGATATAGCTACAAATGCATTGGGGTGCTGGGTTTGTAGCTTAGCGACAACGGAACTGATGGCATCACATGCATTTTCAGCAATGGCTGAAGGTGGAATATAAACGGTTGCCAAGACAACACTGGTGAGCTCTCTTGGCAAATAATATGGGTGACAACTTACTGCCAAGAGTTCAACATCTGGGCTGCAGAGATGACATTTCACTGAAACATGACATGGATGGCACCATCTGTTGTTGACAAGCACTGCCACTCCACCTCCTTTTCTTTTCCCGCTCCTCTTCAGATCTCTGTCTGCTCGTACAGTCAGGAATCCTGGCAGAGAGACGCTGGAATCGGGGATATGGTCCTGCAGCCATGTCTCAGGGAAACACATAACACTGCACTGCTGATACTCTGGCTGAGCCCTTGAAAGGGCTTGGAGTTCATCCATCTTGTTGGCCAGTGATCTCACATTGCCCTTGATGATCGATGGAAGAGATGCTTTTAATTTCCTCTTTCTCCGTTTTGCTCCCACTCTGCATCCACGCTTCTTGCCTTTTAGTTAATTTGGGATTTGTGGCTTCAGTTGAGGGATTATTTCAGCCTTTCCCATGTTAATTAGCTGCTCCCGATTGTAAACCAGCTTGTTGCCACGGTTACGCATCATAGCAAATGCTCAAAAAGTGAAAAAAGTGAAAAAATAGCAGTAAAAATCCTCTACGGTTCACAGCACCAGAAACAGAAAAGTAAAAGGTTCAACAAAATACAGTTTTTCTTGAGATGCTAGAAGAAAAAAATGTCCAAAAAAGGCTAAACTTACATGTAGTTAACAGAGCCACTCCAACATGCAGCCACCCAGAGCAGCACGAGAATTCCGACCAGAAGACAGTTGACTTGATTGAGTTAATACTCAGGAATCCTTGTGGCTTACAATGTGTCAGTCAGCTGAAGGTTTTTCCTCTTTGTCTCATCACACAAGACACATTTAGAAAATCACAATCTGAACTCTCAGCTTTGCTGTTTTAGGCTTATTTGTATCAAGGAATCAGTCTTTGTCCTCCTCCTTTTGCCTCCATTTATCTAGATGGGATAATTCACATATTTAGCTGGATACAG
Organism: Nothobranchius furzeri; assembly: GCF_043380555.1. Taxonomy (NCBI): domain Eukaryota; kingdom Metazoa; phylum Chordata; class Actinopteri; order Cyprinodontiformes; family Nothobranchiidae; genus Nothobranchius; species Nothobranchius furzeri. Next base: position 62,726,754 of record NC_091741.1, on the reverse strand, counting down.
GTTATATAAAGGGAAAGGTTTTATCTAGATTACATTTTTTTGCTGTGCACTCCAATTTCTATTTCAAAGGTGAGGCATTATCACATTTTCCTCTGAAGATTGTGCCACTTTGATATTAGACTTTGAAGCAGCAGTCTTTTTCACATTGGACAGCTGATTGGCACTGTTTAAGAAAGAATGTTTTGTTTGTGAAGGGGGCTTGCAAAGGGAAACCACAGTGAAGTACTTGAAAGGCTCCTTTGACTGAAGAAGGAAGGGGCACAATTCACCATGGAGACCAGGAACAGGGAGTTTAGATAGGGCAAAAGTTTTATTTAGAATCCACTTAACTGTTGTGTCTCCATATACAGTTTGGCCATGTAAGGAATTAGATAAAACTTCAGCACATTGCAACCATTACATTGTGATTTTCATTATCGATTGGCACAAAACACGCAGAACAAGTAGTGAACAAAACATAATTTCCGACTGATTTACAACTAATCAGCAGCATTCCTGCCTATCAACTCCCCCAGGCCATTGACTGGGTTACTCTGATTACCTACCCATCATCAGGTACCCAGAAGGTTTCTGACAACGGACCAGAAAACGGGACACGTGCATACACATGGGAGGTTCCTGTAAATCCACCCTGAAGTTCCGGTAATGGTGATTTTAAAGCACTGTGAATGGTACTTATCTGCTTGTGCTTCCATTCGTTTTCACAAGCAACTCTTCTAACGTTTTCTTTAACTTGTCAGTTGTCACTTGTCAGTTTTTGCGCCCCCACCTCCTGCTCGCCGTATGGTTAGTTCTCGTATTCTTAAAGAGAGCACAGCTGGCAATTTTTCTGCTGCTTTTGATCCACCCTGTTCTTCTGATGACGACCCAGATTCCTTAACTTCTCAGTTTAGATAAGAAGATAAGACTGAGATCCTCATCTGTGCCCCATCATCCTAGATAGCTTTGCTCCTATTTCTTTGCCTGAGTTAACCAAACTAGTTAACTCTATGAAGACCTCTGCATGCCCCCTCGACATCTTACCCTCATCTTTGTTTAAAAGTGCTTTTCAGTCCATCGGTCCCAGCGTGCTCTCTATAATTAATGCTTCTCTGGTCTCTGGTCAGGTCCCTGCTTACTTTAAGAACGCTGTAATCCACCTGCTTCTTAAAAAACCGAGTCTCGACCCCTCTCTCCATAGCAGCTTCAGACCCATCTCTAAACTTCCATTCATCTCCAAGATCTTGGAAAAGGTAAACAACTCACAGCTGCTCTTGATGAACATAACATCTATGATAGCTTCCAATCAGGTTTTCGTTGAGCTCATTCTGCTGAAACAGCTCTTGTTAGGGTCTCTTATGACCTTCTGACCCATAGTGATGCAGGGGACTGTTCTGTTCTGGTCCTGCTGGACCTGACTGCAGCCTTTGACACTGTTGACCATCACCTGCTACTGGAGAGGCTGAGAGACCAGGTAGGCCTATCAGGAACTGCTCTGGAGTGGTTCTCCTCTTATCTTTCTGAGCGCTACTTTTCTGTGGCCGTCTCCAAGTTTAGGTCCTCCACCACCTCTCTTACCCATGGTGTCCCACAAGGGTGCTGGGGCCTCTTCTCTTCCTCCTCTTTCTGCTTCCTCTTCCGCACATCCTGAGCTCCTTCAAAGGAATCTCTTACCATCTTTATGCAGATGACATCCAACTGTACATCTCCTTTAAGCCCCATGAGATGTCTAAGCTGCAGCTGTTACACACCTGCTTAGACTCCATCAAAACCTGGATGGCTGGGAGCTTTCTACAGCTGAATGAAGATAAGACTGAGATCCTCATCTGTGCCCCAGACAAGCTGGTTCCCAAAGTCAGAGACTCTCTTGGTCAGCTTGCTTCCCACACCAAACCTTCTGTCAGGAATCTTGGCGTGACCTTTGATCCAGCTCTCACCCTGGATTCTCATGTCAGTTCTCTTGTTCGCTCTTCCTTCTTCCATCTCAGGAACATTGCTAAGCTGAGTCCCATTCTGTCCCGCTCTGAACTTGAGACAGTTCTCCACTCCTTCATCTCCTCACGCTTAGACTACTGCAACTCTCTTTTCACGTGTCTGAGCAGAACCTCCCTGAACCGTCTACAGGTGGTTCAGAATGGCTGTGCTTGGCTTCTGACCAAGTCCTCCAAACACACCCACATCACCCCGCTTCTACTCCAGCTTCACTGGCTGCCAGTCAACTTCAGGGTTCATTTCAAGATCCTGGTTCTGGTCTATAGGGCCTTACATGGACAAGCACCATCTTACATTGGTGATCTTCTTAGTCCCTACACCCCCAGCAGGTCCCTGAGGTCCAGTGATCAAAGCCTACTGGTTGTGCAACGCACCAGGCTAAAGACCAAAGGTGACCGATCATTTGCTGCTGTGGCCCCAAAACTCCGGAACTCTCTCCCCCTGAGCCTGAGATCAGTGGACTCAGTGGACTCCTTTAAAAAGCAGCTGAAGGCTCACTTGTTCAAGCTGGCTTTTGTATGACCTTCTTCACCCACTCTCTCTTTATTCTGCTCTCCCCACCTATTCCACCTTTCTCAGGATCCACTGATTTCCCTCTTTCCTGTTCACTCTCTTTCTTAACATTTTTTAAATCACAATTGCCTATTTTTGCTCACTTTAAATACATTTTTAAACATTTTCTAAATGCTTTTTTATATTATTACATTTTTTGCTTTTGTGAAGGGCCTTGTGACTTTTATGTTGAGAAGCACTATAGATATGATACTTTCTTTTTCTTCTTCTTAATGTTACTAATGCCAGTTGTATTGGACAATACTCGCTAACGTCATTTCCTATTGAGTTACAACAAAACAGGTTAAGTTAACCAAAAGTTCCGCTCAGCTACTTTCCCTGGGCCATTCCGAGTACCTACCCTTGTTCAGGCACTCTGCTAGCTCCTGAAATCAGCCCGGTAACGATTGGTCATCTCGGTGAAGTTAGACATGTGCATTTCGGGGAGTTCTGATAAAGTCACCCTGTAGTTCCAATAGTGGAAACACCTATGGAGATGAACAAAAGACACACTCACACCTGGTGACAGAAAAGTTAAACATTAATTAAGCTAACATGCATGTTTTTGGTTTGTAGTCTGTTGGCATCTTGATTCAGCGGCACTATGCCAAATGATTATTTCAGCCAAATGTTTCAGTATTTTAAATACGTATTTGCTGATTTACAAAAGGAAAGTATCAGAATAAGGGAAGGATCCTTCTAAAGAAAGAAATGGTGATGCTTGGTTCAATGTTCAGATTAGTTCACTGGTAAAATAAGCAGAATCTCATGAAATGGCCTCACATTCTTGTGCTTTATATAATCCATTATAAGAACCCGTCACCACAGATATGCATGAATGTTAGGATAATACTTGACCGTGTAAACGTTTGATAAAAGAAGCTGCTGCTCAGGGGCATACAGCACTTTTTTCAGTTATTTTTTATTTTTGTTTTTACTGAAACTGATTTCCATTTTTTTTTTTAAAAACAACGAGGTAGGTTGGATCAGTTTCAAGTTGTAGTTAGCCTCAATTTTCAGTTTTTAAAAAAAATATGTGCTCCTTTAATTAAATATGTCCTCCTAGGAGAGGGCTCAGGCAAATCACAAACTACAAGCCTAGAGCCTAACATGCTGCTGACGATCTACAACTGGCTGAACAACTTAACTCCTTTTATGCAAGGTTTGAAGTGCAACACCCATCCCCCACACCCCCTACTGCACAGGTTTCTTCAGCCACTCTGGTGTCACATGCAACCCCGACCCCCCCACCACCTACCCTACTGTGGACAGTACAGTCCCCGCTGACCACCCCTCCACCTCCACTGCCTTCTCAGTGACAGAAGAGGATGTGCTTAGGCTTTTCTGTAAGCAAAACCCACGGAAATCCCCGGGCCCGGACGGTGTCTCCCCCGCTACCCTGAGACAGTGCGCAGAGGTATTGTCTTCAATCTTCACGGACATCTTTAACATCTCCTTGGAGTCCTGCCATGTTCCAGCCTGCTTTAAGCTGTCCACCATTGTCCCTGTCCCTAAGAAACCCTGTATCACTGGACTGAATGATTACAGGCCTGTGGCGCTGACGTCTGTAGTCATGAAGTCTTTTGAGCGCCTGGTCCTCCCTCATCTCAAGTCCTTCACCTCCCCCCTCCTGGACCCTCTGCAGTTCGCATACAGAGCTAATAGGTCTGTAGACGACGCCATCAACCTGGCCCTCCACTTCATCCTGCAGCACCTGGACCCCCCGGGAACCTACGCTAGGATCCTGTTTGTGGACTTCAGCTCTGCGTTCAACACCATCCTCCCTGCTCTGCTCCAGGACAAGCTCTCCATGCTCAACGTACCCAACTCCACCTGCAGGTGGATCACTGACTTCCTGACGGGCCGAAGGCAGTGCGTGCGGCTGGGGAAGAATGTCTCCACCACTAAGACTATTAGCACAGGATCCCCACAGGGCTGTGTACTTTCTCCTCTGCTCTTCTCCCTGTACACAAACTGCTGCACCTCGAGCCATGACTCCGTTAAACTGATCAAGTTTGCGGACGACACCACCCTCATCGGGCTCATCTCTGATGGTGATGAGTCCGCCTACAGGAGGGAGGTGGAACGGCTGGTGTACTGGTGCAGCAGCAACAACCTGGAGCTCAATGCTCAGAAGACAGTGGAGATGACTGTGGACTTCAGGAAAGTCACAGCTCCATCTCTCCCCCTCGTCCTGACGGACACCCCCGTCACCACTGTGGACTCCTTCCGCTTCCTCGGAACCACCATCACGCATGACCTTAGGTGGGAGCCATCCATCAGCTCCCTGATCAAAAAGGCCCAGCAGAGGATGTACTTTCTGCGGCAGTTGAAAAAGGCCAAGCTGCCGGCCCAGATGATGGTGCAGTTTTACACGGCCATCACTGAGTCCATCCTCACCTCCTCCATCGCTGTGTGGTACGCTGGAGCCACAGTGAGGGACAAACATAGACTGCAGCGCATTGTGCGCTCTGCTGAGAAGGTGATTGGCTGCAGCCTTCCATCTCTCCAGGACCTGTACGTCTCCAGAACTCAGGGGCGTGCAGGTCGGATAGCAGCTGACCCTTCGCACCCGGGTCACAGACTTTTTGAGCCGCTTCCCTCAGGCAGGAGGTTACGGTCCATCCGGACCAGAACCTCCCGCCATAAGAACATCTTCTTTCCATCTGCCATTAGACTTGTGAATAGCTTATAAACACACAACCATGCTCGTCTTCGGTACTCGACACAACATCACGTTATCGGCCATGTTACCATTACCTGCCATTTTTTATAGCTGAAAGTGTTATTCTAGTTTTATTCTATTTTATTCAATTTTTAATCTTATTATTATTCATGTTATATGTAGCACATTAGTACCAAAGCAAGTTCCTAGTTTGTGAATTGTTTGTTCACTGACAATGGCAATAAACCTATTCTGATTCTGATTCTTTCCAAAGATCCCAGCCTAGTTAACCCAGTTAAATAACTGTCTAATTAACTGTATCTGTGTCTGAATTCTCTGCTTGCACATTAATTGTTTACCACAGAATTGCTCCCACTGGGGGAAATTCCACTATCAATGTTGTAATAATCTAAATTAAGACAAAACTTTTACATTTTAATGTTTAATTTAGGAAGGTTAAAGTTTAAAGTTTTAAATTTAAAGCTTCTAACAGTGGCTCATTAAGGCTGTAGCGTCCAGGAATGGTCAGTTTTCATCTACAGTTTGACCTTTTCGGTCTACAGACATGAATCTGCCTCTCTGCGTCTCTTAATTTTCCAAGCTGCAGGAAAGATTCGCCACTGCGTGTTTATACTTTGATTGTCAACATCATGTTCCTTTCTCAAGGTTCCTCTCTGCCAAGCTGCAGCCTTATCTAGCCGCTTGCTTCACAGGACAAAAGAAGAACTTTTTCAACTCCTAAGTAAAATAATCATTAAATAATAAAATGGTTGAATGGACAAATGTTATATGAATAATGATATTAATGTTTGAATAATATGTGCCTAACTCAATGAAGTTGAAATGAATTTTAATATTACAATGAAACATTTTGATGTTATGATCAGTAATGTTTGGTTTAACAAGTCAATCATTATCTACACTCAGACACAATGTTTATTAGAAATAAATTAAAGTTAAAGTAATTTCATGCACATAGATATTTTCTTACCCACAAATCAGAGCATCGTGTATCTGAGAAGGCGAGATGTTCTGAGGTTTGTTTGTTAACACCTCTTAACATGGCACCTCCTGATTGGCCAGGTAAATCATAATATGAGAATATTAAAACAGGATCACTTGCGGAGTGATTCAGCATTCTGTGAGATTCAGCATTCAGTTAGTTTGAGCAGAACTCCATACTGGCCACCGGGGGGAAACTCTAACCACCGCATCTCTTGACAAGCTGTCAAAAACCTGTTACAACCTACAGCTGACACAGCAAAATGGTTCCTTCAGCTACTCAGACACAGCTGTTCTAGACGCAAACGATTTCATCTATCTGTTGTGATCCGGGAGACGACTCTGGACTGACCTGGTCGTACTGCTGTCTTTTCTACGAACTTCGGTACCTTGGGGTCACCCAACCCCCCTGGCATCTTGCAACCGAAAGATAGTCTCCTCAGGGGTACGTAGAACACAGCAAGATTGCGTCTGATGCCGTTTTGATAAGATCCAACTTCATAGTTTAATGCAGACCAAATTCTTTTCACACCTTAACTCAGTTTCTTCTAGATGCAAGGTTCTGATAAACACACACCATTCAATCTTCATCACACCTCACACTCAATTCACCTAGATTCATTCATCACATAGTGTCCTAGTTGTCATGTTTTTAATTGTTTAGAAAATAAATGTCTTACCTTTTATACACCTGACTGTCTGAATTGATACGAAGTGTGTTTGATCCCTGAAAAAGCAAAGAACCCTAGAATCTTCTGATTAAACATTCAAAGACCAATCAGAGTGATACTCTATATTTATATAGAATATCCCAGCTTATTGGTCATAAGTAAAGGTAATATATTAAGCTTAAAAGCAACAATATTCACCCCTATAAGGCCAAAATATGTATATAGTCTAGTCTAGCCACGACGTCATGGGGCGGAATATAGGGTTGTATTTTAAACTGTCTGTACGTGCACTTGGACAGTACGTATTCTGCGCTACAGTAATCAGTCAACGGGGCAGTTTGCCATACATCATCAAAGCAGAAGAAGAAGAAGAAGAAGAAGAAGGAAATGAAAATACATCCTCATTTGAAAAAAAAAAGACTTAAGTACCTCTATCAGTTAATGTTACAAAAAAAAGCCCTAGTCCAAGTCTAAATTGTCCAAATTTGCTGCCAAAGCCATTTCAATTGAGCACCATTCCAGAGCTGATGCAGTTTTTGTAGTTTTTCTTTGTCGCAGCTCTGGTGCTTTGTCCGCCCAACAAACATAGATTGCCGTGATTGGCAAGACACAAAAATGTTTGGGCCAATGGCAGACTTGCTGAGGCTACAATCGAGCGTTTCTAGGCCGACCTGCAGAGTTAAATGTTTTTGCTACGGGTTGTATAGATTTCTAGGCTACTACAGTCCTGTTGTCTACCCTCCTAACTCATTCAAATGACTGAATTACTTTCTCAGCATGTCATCAAGCTCAGCAGCAGCCAGTTATTGACTCATTTGTTTACATCAATTGTGCTCATTTAACAGCCTCAAACTGTCCTATATTCCTTCCTTTGAATTAAATTTAGAATGCTCGTACAAATGGCCAAAATCCTGATTAATGAGACATGCTGTGGGCACTCATGCGTGTTCTTCTGCAATCAACTGTTGATCAATGTTTTAAGTGTTTCTTTGCATCATTAGTTCAGGTCCTGGCATGACATTGAAAATGAGTTTTTCTTGTCTAAAGTGTCACTAAAACGTACCTTTGTCCCAATCATCTGCACAGATGGAATGAACTGCATGAACAAGGACCATGGCTGTGCTCATATCTGCAGAGAGGCTCCAGGCAAAGGCGGGGTGTCTTGCGAGTGCCGACCCGGCTTTGAGTTGGCCAAAAACCAGAAAGACTGTACATGTATGTATTCCATCTGATCAGATCTACACCCCACAAGGTCAATGTGAGTCTAAATTATTAAGTGAGGTGTTTTCATGTTTGCTTTTATTTTTCACAGCACAGAAATGTTGGATATGTTCGACTAATTTCCTTCGTAACCCTTTTAACACGATTTGAATGCAGCTTTGCTCTTTGCTTTCACACATATTTAATGACTACAGTGAACAAAATCAAGAAGTCCTTCAGTGGTGAAATATGAGGGTGGAGATTTAATACCAAAACCATTTGAGCATGCTAACCCAAGCTGGATGTGCTGAAGGATTTAGGAGAGAATCCAAGACTCTCAACACTTCTTTACTTTTCTCATTCTTCATGTCGAGTGTGTACAGCCATGGAATGTAGGGCTGTTGTTTTTAAATGGAAAAGAGCTTTTAATTACACTTTAAATGGCATCACATCTTGTTCTCTGCTGACAGAAGGATTGTGAGGAGTACTGAAGCCTCAGTAAAGAAGCAACTTGTGCCTGATGTGGTAATATTTCATTAGCAGCAAGAGATCTGGTGCAGTGCAGGCCTGTTGAGCATGATGGCACAGGACAGTAGTAAACAAGCAATGAAAGAAATGGCAGAAACAGATATTCTAACGATTTCCCACTTGCCGTCTCTTTTTCTTCCAAACTTTGAATTAAAGCTCTGTATTTTTGCCAGACTCATAACAAAGCCTACCTGTGTCAGCTGACACAATTGTGCCTCTAAAGCCGGGCGTACACTGTGCAACTTTTTCACTTTTTTGAGCCGATTTTCCAGTCGTGCGAGAAGCCACGACATCGGGGCGAGTTTTGCGCCGAGCGGTCGTGTAGTGTACAGGGGTTTACGAGAGGCGATTAACACCACGTGACCAGCCGCCGATCAGCAGTCGTGAGGTCGCAGGGACTTCTGGTGTCAGTGGTGGTTCTACATCGAATTACTCCCCGGGCGAGGCCCCCTTTGAGCGCCCCCCACCACCACCACCACACCACCCCACCTGCATGAACGCACGCATGTTTTCTACAAACAGGCATGTTTTATTAGAATGACTATTGAACATCATTTTTCTAAGTTGCACATATTTACATTAATTACTATGAAGTTGTCCGAATGTAAAGCACTATACATTATATACTGTATCAAAATATATAGAATCAAATATACAAAAACAAACAATAACTAAATATTAAGAATATATGAACATAATAGATAAAAAATATTCTAAATAGCAAAAATATTTCACACATAACAAACTAAAGATAATCACTACAGCATTGCACTTAGAACAGAAAACACAAACTAAAATTAAAACCTAACCTTGATGCAATGTCATCAATAATGTCATCATATGAAATCTGCTCCCCTACTGAGTGATTGATACTAATCAGAGCCAGGTTAGTGAGCCGCCCCTGAAACATAGGTGACCTCAGGTATGACTTGATCAAGTTTTGAAAAGCTCCTCTCAGCTTGAGCCACAGTGACTGGCAGAGCAGTCCAAATGTTGGGGTAGATCTCCAATAGAGCTCATGATCCATAATATTTTAGAATTGCCTCTGAAATTGTAATTTAAACTGACATAAAAAACTGTAGACTAACAAAAATGCCAACTTTTACAGAAAAAATCAGGTAAAAAATAATCAGTGCAGCCATCTGCAATAAATAAACAGCATAGTTAGTGGTGACTGGGGAGTTTTCTTCTGCTTGTAGAGTTGTTTTATTTATTATTATGTGAACATGATCAACATGTGTTTGTTGTTGTTGTTCAGGCAGGCCACGGGCTGCAGCGAGCATTTAACAAATCCTAGTTTGAATCAGTAAAAAACGATTCAAGGACTTTTTTCGAACCATTTGAATATTCGTTTCAATATTTCAGCCCTATTAGCTCTGTTAGCAATTAGTTGACCGCATTTAGCTGTTAAAATACAAGTTAACTGGTTCAAAAAATTGAAAACATGCATCATGAGAGCTACATACCTTTATCTTTCTCCTCTTTTTTCTTTTTTTTTCCCCCTGAATGGGGCACCTGGTGGTTTTAGCCTTTTTATGTTCATCTCTTCTGTTTGGCTCTTGACTCAGTAAGTTTCCTTTAGTCAGGACTAAACAATTTGACCTTGATGGGGGGGTGACCACAAAATCGTTTTGTTTTTCCTTTTTTTATTCGGCCATTTCACACAATTCAGAGAAACCTGAAAGAATGATAGGCCTGTGTTTATGATATTATGAATGAAATATGGAAGAACTTTAAGATGTGATTGACTTTAGCCATGTTAATACAGTTGATTCAGCCCCTGCACGCTCATTTCATTTGGGAAAGACGCAGAGGTGAATTCCCCCGCCGCACCCCTCCCCTTCCTGTTCTTCATACACACACGGTGCACGTGAACGTTCTCAGTCAGTAGGAGCGCCTGCAGCTGCAGGGGGCGCCAACTCGCTGTTTCCAATCCAGACACTGTCATATGACAGATAATAGAAAACCTCGGTGCGGCGCAGATTTCCTTTTTTTTTTTTTTTTACTCCGCGCTTGTGCGCCCCTTTTGTGTCATGAAAAAATGCCGCCCCGGGCAACTGCCCTGTCTGCCCGTGCCTAAAACCGCTACTGTCTGGTGTGTTTAATATTTCGCTCGTCCCTCGTGAGGGTATCGCACTGTTGAAGCGGCGCTGCGAGCAGCTGCGAGCAGCTACGATCCAAAAAAGTATCAGAACCGCTCACGGCGCATGCACGCGCAATCCTGCATCAACGCCGGTCGCTCGCTATTTCCCTAATAACACACGCTGTTCGTTTTTGTTTCTACATGTTTTTTTTACTCACAAAGATTGTCAAGAAAGCGTGTTTGTCGTGTTCATGTCAAATTAAACTGATCACAAAACACAGATTTACTTTCTTTATTTGGTTTTCCTCATCCAACCCCCATAAATCCCTGTGTGTCCTCCTGCAGCACTCCCGAAGGACAACAGGCAAGACAAGACAAAAAAAGTCTGACGTGTTGAGTAAAAACTGCTATTTTTAGCATATATTTAGGGCCGACGTGTTGCTACCAGACGTACAGTGTGAGCAGTCAGGTCGCATGCGAGAACTGGGTCGTACAGTGTGAGCACACGACTCGTGAGATCAGCTCTGCGAGGAAGTCGTACAGTTTGAGCTGAAGCTGAACGCTGCGAGTGAAAAAGTCGCACAGTGTACGCCCGGCTTTAGACAGGGCTATTCAAGATTGGGCCTTGAGGGCCGGTATCCAGCACGTTTTAGTGGTTTCTCTGGTCCGACATACTAGATTCAGCTGTTGAGTCAACTGTGCAGCAGCTCATCAGGCCTGTTAATCACCAGCTGATTGAAATCAGCAGGGTTAAAATTAAAATGTGCTAGATACTGGCCCTCAAGGCCTGGAATTGAATAGCCCTGCTCTAAGAGATGCTTCTGCATTAGTTTGCTATCAAAAGCTTGGATTCACAGTCAAGAAAGCTGTTTGTTTCCTTGTCATGTCTTTTTTTTTTACTTTACAGCAAAGGGAAAATTGACTTAATTGTATAGCGTTCACCCTCCTTAGCCCATCAGGAAAAAATTCAACTTATCTGTGTTTTATTTACTTATTTTAATTTTCTAACCACAAACGTGTAAAGGCTAACTGGCTGTCGCTGTGGAGCTCTTTGTTTGACTAAATAATCAGTGGGAATAATGTATGAAGTCTGAACAGTTACTAAGAAGATTTTGTTGGAAATATCTATGTCTTAAGTTGAATATTGACAAGTTCAGTAGGCCAATTCCTCTTGAGTGATTCTTCTTGGAGCCAGCCCATCAGCATTTGTTGATATGAGCAACACGCTCTCAGTAAACAGTCGCACAAAGACCACAGCCCCGAGATCAGATCATCCAATACGAATATCGAAATAGCACAGGTGATGTTAGTTTACATTCTGTGGGATAGTAGTGTGCATTGGTTGGTTATCTGTGTAAGCTTAGTCGACCAATAAAAGGTTATGAAACTGTTAGGATTAATAGAATTTTATAGAAGAGCATCTTTTCTTTTAATTATTTTACTTAGCCAATTTTGCATTTGTTACACTGTATACAAACAAAGAACAACAAAAGAACAACAAAAATACGGGGAAATTAAAAATAATAAACAACATCAGATACAAAAATGAAAACAAGGAGACACGAACAGCGCCGGTGCACTAAGTTTCCCATAGTGTCTAGATAGGTAGAGGCTACAGTCTTCTTTGTTGCCTGAACAGTGCAAGCAAGTTCAGCTCTTAAGCCTTTACGTTCCAGATCGAGTCGGCTTCTTCTTTATGTGATCCAAAAGAGGTCCCCATATTTTTTTGAACTTTTCGTGTCTGTCAGATAACTTATACCGAATCTCTTCCAAGTATAGACATGGCATTAAATCATTCAGCCATTTGTTGTAACATGGTGGAGTGATAGCTTTCCATTCCCTCAGAATGACTCTCTTGCCTATAATCATGCCGAACATAATGGCTTGTTGTATGTACTTGTCACACAGTAATATTTGGTTCGAGCAACCTAGTACCACAGTGAGGACATCTGGGCTCAAGTTCTTCTTGTATACTATAGTAAATAAATTAAAAATCTCCGACCAGAAAGATTGAAGTTTTGGACAGAAAAAAATTAAGTGGCTTAATGTGCCGTTGCTCACGTTACATTTATCGCAGACAGGTGAGATAGAAGGAACAATTCTGTTTATCCTAGTTTTTGAGAAATGCAAGTGGTGAATAACTTTAAATTGTATCAGCTGGAGTCTAGTATTCACCGTTGTTGCTTTTATCCCAGCTAAGGCTCTATCCCATAAATCGGCGGTAATCTCTGTGCCAGCATCTGCCATCCAGGCATCTTTAATATGAGTTGATGAAGTAGGTCTGGGAAAAAGACTAACAAATTGAGTGATCAGGTGCTTGGAGGCTGGATGTTTTCCCAGAAGTTCGTAAAAATTGTGTTGTGAAGGCAGTTTGTCAAATTGCGTTACTGATTGGCTTACGAAGTGTCTTATTTGTAGGTACCTAAAGAAATGGCCTGGTGGAAGATTGAACTTAGTTTGTAATTGAGCAAAAGATGCAAATTGCTTGTTTATGTAAAGATCTCTAACTGTAATTAAACCCCTGCCAGCCCATTGTCTCAACACTGGATCTAAAATGGCTGGTTTAAATCCAAATGGTTTATGGCAAATAGGAACATAAACAGAAACGTCAGGGAGATGTATTTTTTTTAATTGTTTCAAGATTCAAATGGAATTACGCAACATGAAGTCATGTTTGACTAAATTGGAAGGAATGTCCTGATTACTAAATGCCAATGCCATTAGCGACGCGCCGGAAAGCGACCTGCAGGTATGCTGTTCAATTGCTGGCCATCGGGGAGCTGGTTCATCATCACCACCATGGTGGCACCAAAAGACCCAAGCCCTGGCATTGCAAGCCCAGTAGTAATGTCTAATTATAGGCAAGCCAAGTCCCCCTTCTGTAGCGGGTTTGTGGAGATGTGCTTTGGATAATCGAGGGGTTTTATTGGCCCAAACGAATGAAATAAGAATAGAGTCTACTAATTAGAAGTATGATGCAGTGAGATAGATTGGCAGATTTTGAAATAAGTAAATACATTTAGGGAAGATAACCATTTTAACTATATTTACTCAGCCAATTAAAGAGATGGGAAGTCATTTCCATTTATCAATTTTATTTGTAAGCTCCTTCAACATCTCTGTAAAGTTAAGTTTAAAAATAAGTTTAGGATTTCTGGGGACAGTGATACCCAAGTATTCAAAATGCTCATTTGTAATTTTAAGTGGCAGGTTTTGAAGAAAGTTTTCGTCTAGGCCATCGGACAGGGGCATTAGTGCACTCTTCTCCCAATTTATGGTAAAGCAGGAGTGTTGTCCAAATTCTCTAATTACCTCAAGAGGAGGTGAGATAGACCTGTGTAGCATCGTGCAAGGTCAGAACGATATCGTCCGTGTATAAACTGATAATAAACTCAGATTCACTGTAACTAAATCCAGCGATTTCAGGGTTGTTCCTAATAGCGATGGCTAAGGGCTCAAGGGCTAAAGCAAAAAGCATGGGCCACAGGCAGCATCCTTCACATGTGCCTCGGTGTAGCAGGAATGGGGGGGACTTGTTGTTAGTGACCACACATGATTTAGGCCGTGCTTCGCAACAGTCCTGAATCTGTCTCCAAAACCGAATTTACTAAGAGCAGCAAACATGTAGTCCCATTCTATTTGATCAAAAGCTTGTTATGCGTCCAAAGAGAGGACTACTGTATGGGGTGACTTGTTGGATTATGTTAGGGATTTTATCAATATGTTTATCAATAAACCCATTTCCTGTGGTGAAGAGAGAAGGAGACAATGAGCAGACAAGTCAACCAGTTATAACTGTGGCACATGCACAAGGCAAAATGCTCCAAACATCTGATCACAGAGTTTATGGGGTTCAGTAAAATTGGTTACATTGTCTTAAGTTTTGATTGCATCTTTAATTGGCATACATTATCGGAATTAAACAATGAAGAATCTTAGCTTTTCAGTTATTTATGTAGAACAAGTTGGTGACGCAAACGGCCGATTTGACCCGGAAGTTTATGTATGTAACGTCCACCAGACAGATTATAAACATGCAAAGGGGTTGATAAAAACACGGTTTACTGGGCCCCCCCAGAAAAACCTACTGCCCCTCCAGGTGAAGTCCTCTGGCGCCGGGTCTGCATTTGTTATTCCAGTCTGCGTGGCGGCGGATCGCAGATTCAGCCACACCATAAAACAGCAATAAGTCGGTCTGAGGCAAAAGTGACCTTATGGCTATATCTTTTCCCTTTTCCCCTATAGACATTTGATTACGCACAAGTAGGTGACCAGCTCAGGTTTACGCAGAGCAGAAGGAAGGAGAAACGTTCCTACTTAAAAAAAAAAAAACGTTAATTTGCATTGTTTATGTGCTACCTGGGCACTCTAAATATTTATTTAAAATTAAATCAAAGGAAATTGTAATGGTATCGAATGTTTATTAATTACCATTTAAAAAATGAAAGTGATGGGGAAAAAGGTCGATCATATTTTTTAACCCTGTCTGTTTAGCTTGACGTCTGATTTTATATATATATATATACATATATATATATATATATATATATATATATATATATATATATATAGCCATGCCCTGATGTGGGGGCTGGGGGGTGCGTCAACATGGTCGGGACATAGAAGGGGGTGCGCGGCTAAATAAGTTTGGGAACCACTGGCTTATGAGAATCCCAAATTCAAAATCTCAGACAATTAAAGGTTTTCCCTTGCCAGCCGAGACACATTGTCAAGTGTTTTTTCTTTCTGTGAGGCGTCTACACCTGAAAAGACTAGACTTTGGCTTCACTCAGATATGTCTTTATTTGACCAGTTTCAGGATCATCATAAGTCAGCATCAGTATCAGGTGAAAACCTTTAAATACAAAAATAGAACTTTTTAAAGATCACACAGAAAACAAACTAAATGCATTTTACAGGTAACACAAACTAAAAAGCATTTCAACCAACATCTGTAATTTAAATAGAAGGTAAGTACTTAAGTTCTAAGTAAAAGTATACTTTAACCATGTTAGTTGCTAATCCCAGAAGTGGGTAATTGCACAAAGAAGATTACACATATTCTAGTCTTTAAATTAAACAAGAAGTTATTTTTTTCTCAGATTTTACTACCTTATAAATTTTTACTTTCACAGTTATATTTTCAGTACTTAACCTGTGTTTTTTAAACATTTTAATTAAGGTTTTTTAATAATTTTATTTACATTTTAACTAAATACATTCACTAATTTCAGGATTTAAACAGATAATCTTGGGTTACCATTTTTAAATATTAAATTTCCATAAATTGGGATGGAAACCCAAATATTTTTTAACTAAACAAATTCTGATCAACTTAAAGAAAAACATAAACTTCCTCCCAACACATTTGTTTGCCACAAAACTTGGCTCAGAAACAAGTCCATGTGAATCACCCCAAGAGCTTACCGACAGCCTGTCAAGATCAAGGTCCTCCTCACAGCTGAACTGTTTGCTTGCCATCTCAGTTTTGTCACACAATGGTTGAATGACTGATGCATGCATTAAAAAGCCACTGGTGGTGAGCTCTTGACTGCCTGATTTGGCTCATCTGGAGGAGCACACACCAGAGTTCACAAGCCCCCTCTGGCCAGTGTGAAAATTGCATGCAGAGCTCATGTGCAGTCACTGAGCAGCAGAGTCAGTATGAGGAGGAGACAGTTGACAGCGTCACCTCTGCCAGGTCAGCATGACACACATAGTCCTGGATCTTCCTTGGGTTTCCTCCTGGTTGGACGTGCTCAGAAAACCTCACCAAGGAGACATCCAGGAGGCATTCTAACCAAATGCTCGAACCACCTTAACTGGCCCCTCCCAGATGACCGAGATTCTCACCCTACAGTGGGGCAAAAAAGTATTTAGTCAGCCACCGATTGTGCAAGATCTCCCACTTAAAATGATGACAGAGGTCAGTAATTTACATCATAGGTATACAACTGTGAGAGACAGAATGTGAAAAAAAATCCATGAATTCACATGGCAGGATTTTTAAAGAATTTATTTGTAAATCAGGGTGGAAAATAAGTATTTGATCACTTCAAACAAGGAAAATCTCTGGCTCTCACAGACCTGTAACGTCTTCTTTAAGAAGCTTTTCTGTCCTCCACTCGTTACCTGTATTAATGGCACCTGTTTGAACTCATTATCTGTATAAAAGACATCTGTCCACAGCCTCAAACAGTCAGACTCCAAACTCCAGTATGGCCAAGACCAAAGAGCTTTCGAAGGACACCAGGAAAAGAATTGTAGACCTGCACCAGACTGGGAAGAGTGAATCTACAATAGGCAAGCAGCTTGGTGTGAAAAAATCAACTGTGGGAGCAATTATCAGAAAATGGAAGACATACAAGACCACTGATAATTTCCCTCGATCTGGGGCTCCACGCAAGATCTCATCCCGTGGGGTCAAAATGATCATGAGAACGGTGAGCAAGAATCCCAGAACCACACGGGGGGACCTGGTAAATGACCTGCAGAGAGCTGGGACCACAGTAACAAAGGTCACCATGAGTAACACACTACAGCGGCAGGGAATCAAATCCTGCAGTGCCAGACGTGTTCCGCTGCTGAAGCCAGTGCATGTCCAGGCCCGTCTGACGTTTGCCAGAGAGCACATGGATGATACAGCAGAAGATTGGGAGAATGTCATGTGTATGAAACCAAAGTAGAACTTTTTGGTATAAATTCAACTTGTCGTGTTTGGAGGAAGAAGAATACTGAGTTGCATCCCAAGAACACCATACCTACTGTGAAGCATGGGTGTGGGAACATCATGCTTTGGGGCTGTTTTTCTGCTAAGGGGACAGGACGACTGATCCGTGTTGACAGAATGAATGGGGCCATGTATCGTGAGATTCTGAGCCAAAACCTCCTTCCATCAGTGAGAGCTTTGAAGATGAAACGTGGCTGGGTCTTCCAACACGACAATGATCCCAAACACACCGCCCGGGCAACAAAGGAGTGGCTCCGTAAGAAGCATTTGAAAGTCCTGGAGTGGCCTAGCCAGTCTCCAGACCTCAACCCCGTAGAAAATCTGTGGAGGGAGTTGAAAGTCCGTGTTGATCGGTGACAGCCCCAAAACATCACTGCTCTCGAGAAGATCTGCATGGAGGAATGGGCCAAAATACCAGCTACTGTGTGTGCAAATCTGGTAAAGACCTATAGTAATCGTTTGACCTCTGTTATTGCCAACAAAGGTTATGTTACAAAGTATTGAGTTGAATTTTTGTTATTGACCAAATACTTATTTTCCACCCTGATTTACAAATAAATTCTTTAAAAATCCTACCATGTGAATTCATAAGCAGAGAATAAGTAACGTTGAGAAGATGCAGGGTCAAAACCAGAGAGGTAGCAATAATAATCCAACAAGGAGTAGGCAGAAGGTAGGAGTCAGGGGCAGACCCGGGGTCTTAATCCATAAAACCGAGGCCGACAAGGTATCCAGAAGGGGCAAGGTTGGTTGTTGGTGGAGCCTAGCTCTCATCAGAATGAGCCCAAATTACTGCCATCAATGCAGACCAAGGTCTGGCACCAATCATACATGGACCTAACATCCCATATCACACTCCCAGAGTACCCCCCATAGGGCCCTTGTAGGTACACCTTCGAACGCCTTCTCCAAATCCACAAACCACACATAGACTGGTTGGGCCAGCTCCCATGCACCCTCCAGAACCTGCCTAAGGGTATAGAGCTGGTCCAGTGTTCCATGGCCACAACGAAAACCACATTGCTACTCCTGAGCCTGAGGTTCAACTATCTGATGGACCAGCCTCTCCAGAATTCCTGAATGGACCCTGCCATGGAGGCTCAGGAGTGTGATCCCCTTCTAGTTGGAATTCATCCCATGTTCCCTTTTTTAAACTTTCCCCATATTATACATTTTTAATATAATTGTATTATTTCAACAATTTCTTTAAATCTTCCTTTATTTACTTAGTTGTTTTATGCTTTAAGTCTTTTTTATTTTATATTTTTTGTTATTTGGACTTCCCTTCCCTCCACCACACTCTCTTTGTGCAATTCCTTATATGCCTACACTGAACAAAAGTGTCTTACAAATATATGAAAATAAACACACAAAAGTGCTGGAGGATCGTGCTCAGTTTGTCTCAGTCATGGTGTCGTTGGGGATGACACTTCACCTGCATTGCCTGCTCCTTGCTGCTGTGGCTACATCATTTCTCATCACAAGTGGAAGAAGCATGAGAATAAAAAGAAATTCACAGAAATGAGAAATGTTTGAGTGACAGAAGGACAAATAAAGCTGTATTGAATTGAGTAAACTCTTTCTCTTTGTACAGTTTTTCCATTTATTTGCTTTTCTCTATACCTCTTATCTTTTCATTGGTCTTAGTGCAAAACTCAAATCTTTTACACACGTTCCTGATTGAGTCGACTAGGTCAGACTTTCTGTCCTTACCATTTCCATGGATAAATAATAGTTATTTTTAATTAAGTAAAAACATATCTAATTAATTTTTCTAATTTATTTCCCAAAAATGTCATTCAAAGAATTAGTAAACCTTGATTTTGTCCTGTCTTTAGTGACATGTAACTATGGGAATGGTGGTTGCCAGCACACATGTGACGACACAGACACAGGGCCGGTTTGTGGCTGCCACCAAAAGTATGCCCTGCACTCGGACAGCAAGACCTGCATTGGTAAGTGACAGCCGTAATACCCTCACAAATTATGCGCACACACATTTTAAAGTAGTGACTTGGCAAAGAAACGATCTTCTCGCTTCCCCAGAAGTGAAGCTTATTCTCCTGGATTTGGAGACTTAGATACTGAACACATAACAGGAAGAAGGAAACAGAAACTACATAAAATGTTCTTGAAAACGTCTCCTCCTTTATTCATTTAGTCAAAAATAACAGACAAAATTCAGTTCTTAGCTGTCCAGGATATAAAATGACATTGGTTCCAAGACTAAAGAGTCTGTAAAACAAATCGAGGCAAAGCTGCTATGGTGCATCAGAGCCACTCAGAAGAGAAAATTAGGAGGATAAAGTAGTTATTTTGAGATCAAAACAGGAATTCAAAAACTAAAAACAACAATCTAAGACACCCATAAGTCATCTAGTAAATTCCTTGGAGTTCAGATGGAAAACAATAAAACAAAGATTTTTATAGGCTTCAGATGAACTGTGCAAATTTAGGACTTTTATTGTGAAGGATTGACAAACGTTCTGCTGTGGATGCAACAGCAGTTAGGACCTCACATCAGACCTCACCTGGTTTAGAATTGAATTTTGTAGTTTTAAAGGATTGCCCACAACCTCTGGTTAAAATAAAATGAATGGAGGACAGAAACGGGTTTGGGTTCAGGACCACATAGGTACTGTATATGCTTCCTTGGGAAATTTCAATTAGACTTCATAATTTTGACTTTATTCTCAACTTATTTTATTTTATTGTTATTCTGAGTGGTCCTGATGCATTGTTTCACAAAGCAGCCTTAACCTGGATAGCAGACTTTTATCAATTATAAAACGCTGTTATATCAATCCACACAACAGAGTAAACAAAGAGCAGGAAGTTGATCTAAATGATGACATAATCATTCATCAGCATTCTGGCTCTCATGCAAAGGATATTCTATATCAGCTTGCATCTTTTAATCAGTAAAGGATTTCAAAAATAATGTATTTTATCTCCTCCCCCCTGCTGATGTAAGGTAGTAGCTGTTTCGGTTTTAAGTGTAAATGTGTTCAGAGCTTTACATTTAAAGTCTGTCATTAACTTTTGTTTTTTGTTTGTCAAAAAGAAATGAGTCTGAATAAACTGAAATCATTTTATTTGTCAGGATGATAAAGTTTGAGTCTTCTGATAGGAGTAAAAATGTGATTAAAATTATTTTTCGGAGATAATTTTTCTGACATATTTTAATATGTAAAGCATAAATCTAAATGTGTCCATTTTAGCATACATTTTATTGACATTTTTTTAGCATTATGGAAAGTTGTTTGTCAACATTTGAAGTTTGGTTTGTTGATACAATATAACTAAACTTTTGGTGAGTGAAAACATCCATTTATTGTGAAAAGACTGCATCTCTTTGTTAATACTCTGTGTTTGACAGCATGTTTTTTAATAACTGTGCATTTTTGTGCTCAGGGACAGCAGAGCAAACTCTTAATTCCAATAGAAGATCTCATTCCAAATGAAAGTAGATTTATGTGATTTGTTTTCATCTGTGTACTAAGAAAAGAAGTTGCATGTCTAAGGTATACTCTGGCCCTTCTGAAGTGCATTTCTGTGTTAGACATATTAGCCTCTGTTCAGAGGACTGATATGCTAAAGGCTAGTTAGAGTGTGCCCAGGTCCTAAGTCTTAAAACAGCCCCAACCTCCAACTCTTTCATTGTGGTTTAGGCAGACATTTTACATTACACAATTATTTACATGGAAGTGTATGTGTCCTTTGTCCAATCATCATCATTAGCATTAGCCAATACTTCCTGTACACCCATGGGTTGGGTTTGGCTGGAAATTCATCTTTCAGCTGAAATAAAAGTATAAAGGAAAGCTGACGTGCTATAACAGTCTGTCAGGATTTATTCTCATAAACAAGAAACATTTCTTTGAGACTTTAGCTGTTTTAGGATGACAGCTATTGACTGGATGTAGGTCCATTCAGACCCCATGGGCAAATTAAAAATGTTTTCTTTTTCCTCAGATAGACGAACGTCTACAGCAGACTGCTTTAGAACATTTCTGTGATTACCAACAGTGTATCCTAACTTTACTGATACTAATTAGTCATTTTAGCTGAAGGATTAAGAAAACCCTGGGTGCACCAGAAGTTTCATAACTTGCAGAGTAAGGAACTTCAGATTGGCTGATAAGATTTAAAAAGGTTAAGAGATTGAAACCCGTCCCCCAATAAATAAATACAGACGGATGGACAGATAGATAGATAGATAGATAGAAAGAAAGAAAGAAGATAGATAGATGATAGATAGATAGATAGATAGATAGATAGATATTGCATAACTCTGTGGTGAAAACCTTAATAAACAAAAAAAATGTATGTAATGTGCCAGGACTCCTGTTTGAACACTGACAGCACCTTCTTTGTTTTAGTCTCTCCTCTGTCCCTCGTCCTTCAGCTCAGCCAATGGCTGTGCAGGTCCAGGTTTTACCCCCTAACCCGTTTCTTTTCAGCTACTTTGAAGATGTGGAACCCTTCATTGTGGAAAAACTGCACCGTGGAAGTCAAGATAGTGGGAAACCTCTTCTAGCCATATTTTTGTTTTGTTTCGTGTATTTTTACACCATTTGCTGTCTGTCTTGTTGTATTTTGATGAAAGAAAAAAGAAAAACAAACCCTTTCTGTTTGTGGTCCCAGTGTTCCCTCTGATCTCTGGTCCACCTTTAACCACCAACCCTCTTTTACCCTTTCTTTACAGCTGCTGTCCTTCTGCTCCTTCTTCCTCCCTCCTGATTTCTGGTGATAGTATCTGATTGCCTGTCTTGTCTGAGCATCCATGCGAACCCAAATCAAATGGAAATAAGGATTAGTCCTTGGAGAAAGAGTACCTCTGGGATGGGCTGGTGGGGTGGGGATGCTTGAGGTGGGAGTGGGGGGTGGAAAACCTTGTATTAAGCTGTGGCTAAACGGACGTCTCAATTGCAGCCTGATCTTAGATAAAGCCTACAACCAAAACCCCACCGACTCCAAAATGATTTCCAAGCCATTGCTCCATCCATTGGCGCCTGCTGTTGCAGCAGAAATTAAAGAAAGAGGCAAGGACTTGCACCGTCCTTCCTATTTTCACTTTCATAAACTATCATTCCTACTGCATGTGCCCACTGAAATTTGCCACGTCATCCACTTGGTTTCTTCTTTCACTAATCCATCCAATCGCTGCTTATCTTGTTAACCAGCTGCAACGGAGAGCCTGAACTGCATTTGTTTTTCACTTTTCAACTAATTTGAGATATAATTTGATTGTTGGTGTTTTGTTCCAATGTTTTACCATTCTCCTCCTAGCTGCACTAGCGTAGAGTGGTTTAACTCTTCCCCCACTTCCTCCTTCATATAGAGAACCAGCCCTCTCCCTGGGCCTCCAACAAACCTGTAGTCCTATAGGCTGTTTAGAAGTGACTTGCAAGGACTGTTTCCTTTCTAGTACTTCTCAAATCAGTCTTATAAAACGCAACACACACACACACACACACACACACACACACACACACACACACACACACACACACACACACACACACACACACACACACACACACACACACACACACACACACACACACACACACACACACACACACACACAGAATCCCACTCTGACACATTTTTTTCACACACTCAAGCAAGCAGACATTCAAAAGCTGGTATGCACAAGCTTTTGATTCAACAATTACACACTCACACAACCACATTTCACCCAGTGAGCTGAGCACCAGAAAGACTCCATTCATCCCTGAGTGTGCTTCAGAGAGTCCTTCACTTTGTCCATCACACAGAAGAGAAAAGGTAGCAAGGTGGCGCCGGGGTAATGGAAGGGATATTAATTGTGCCCGTATCTTCCCGCTCTCCGCCGACTCCATGAAACATCAAAGGCCTTTCCCATTGCAGCAAACGGCATTCATTCATTCGTAGAGAGATGCTCATTCAGGCCCTAATGATTCAGGTTGGGTGAAAGGCTAGCTCCTTCTTCCAGCCCCATCTCCAAACCACCAGTGCAGGACATGTACGCCACTTTAGCTGCAACCTGCTTTGATTTCTACTCTTGCCATTCACCGCTGCTACTCCGCTTTTGGGAATGCAGTTTGTCCAGCGTTGACTGTTAAAGCCAATTGTAATGTGTTCCATAGACAAACAGGCAACCAGCACTGCCCCAGACAACCCACTCTTCTTTTTTAAAATTTCCTAATCTCCTTGCATGTCCCTCTCACACTGTTCCTTTAAATCCCATTTTACACGCCCTCTTGCCCTCATGTACACCCCTCCATTGTGAGCCACGACGGGACTTCAAACGTGCTTTTCTTGTTCATCTGTTTTCTTTATTCCTTCTTAGTCTTCTAATCGTTTTTGTAGATTTCTGAGCACCTTCTTCATGCTAATTGCCCTCTCATGCACCACCCTGTTTTCTTTCTTTTGTCATCACCGCCTAATGTTCTTTGCTTGTCTCGTTGCCCACATTCACAGAAGTTTCTCTCAGAAATGTCAGACCTTGATTCTTCTTCTTTCTTTATCTTTTTTCTTTCATTTGGCTGTTTGATATGGAAAACATAAACTACACTGGCAACAGCAACCATCAGACTCCCAAACCCCAGTCCCGTTCCTTCCCTTAAATACCACACTCCTATCATTTTTTTTAGGAATTCTTTCCATGTTTTAAGTCCTGAAAAATCTATTTTTTCGCTGCCTACCTGCTTGATTTTGTAAGCTAGACACTAAGCTACTTATCAGTTTCATTTATTTTATTTTGTTCTTGCTGCAGAGATTTTGTAATTGTTTGGGAATTAACACTCTAACTGGGATTTTGGCACTTTTTTATCGCTTCTTGCATCTTGGCTTTGATATATATTTTTTTCTTTTTCTTTTTGCTCAAACGCCAAGTGGGGCTGAAGGTCTGGTCATTTGGGCTTCTCATTAACCTGCTGCTCACTGTTTGTCCCCTTGTCACTTTTGTTTTAGAGAAAGATGAGGCTGCAATTGAGAGCTCTGAGTTCAATGCCACGTCAGTAGCTGATGTGGACAAGCGGGTGAAACGGCGGCTACATATGGGTAACTCTTTTCTTCCTCTTTCTATGTGTTGCCATGCCGCTTGTGCTTTACATCTCTCCGTTCCTACTCTCTCTCACATCTCCTTATCTTTGTTCAAAAGCATTTATTTAAATCCTAGGTGCCAACTGTGTCCACCCCCAGAGTCACAGCTCTGATTAAACTTAAACTTCTTGAGAAATGAAAATGTGCCACTTTTTAATTTAGAATTTTTACTATTTCTTAAAATCTTTCCTTTTTAGTTTGTTCAACTCATTTTTGGAAGACCATGTTGCCTCAGTTGTTATTTTTACAGCACAGCCCAAATGATTTTGCTGTTTTGCGCTCAACAGTACTGAGATGGATTCCAAAGAAAAATAACACCATGGTATTGTAGGTGGCTTTCATTATTTTGTGTGTTTTTAGAATGACCATGATTATATTCTATCACTGATAAAAGAATCAAGCGTGCTGCTTTGTTGCTCTTCCCATCTTGTTTTATACAAATAACTGATCTTAGTGCTGTTTAGTTTTGATATATTTGTTCAATTGTCATATTAAAAACAGAACATCAGCAATATATTTCCACACTAAACACTCTACTCTTGTTGTTACTGACTTCCTGATGTGGTCTTTAACTCAACTTTTGTCCAGTAGGACAATATTCTTTTAGAAAAATGCAAGAATGTAAATGTGATGAGTTGAGAAATACATTTTTTGTATAGACTGCTTTTCTTTAAGTGTTTCTTTAGCTTTTATTTATTTATTCATTTTTATACAGGTTTTGACCAATTGAAGGCAAATTGCAAAATTTGGTTATTAGGGGGTTAAATAACCAGTATTATCAATCAGTCCAGTGTGGATCGCAGTATGAATGATATATGATATGACATATGATATTATATTATATTATATTATGTTATATTATATTATATTATATTATACATATTTAGATGCTGAAATATCTCCTCTGTTGTTTTTGTAAAAACTTATATTTTTTCAACATTTTGGATGAACTTTAATTAAATTTCATGTTTACATTCCTCTTTTCTACAATGCAACCATGAGAGGTCGCGAGCCAGTGACTCCTTTTGGTGTGACCCAAATTTGGATAAACACAGAGGGTTGTGTCAGGAAGGACATCCAGCATAAATCCCAAGCCAAATAAAAATATGTGAATCACAAACATGGATTCCATACCAGAATGATGAAGGCCTTGTTTAACAATCAAATCAAATTAAATCAACTTTATTTATATAGCACTTTTCCTACAAAAAAAAAAAGCAACTCAAAGTGCTTCACAGATTAAAATGGCCCCATAGATCCCTGTCAAGTTTCGGGGATGTTTAGGACCCAAATATGCAGATACCCAGGAGGACAGAAGGCAGGAGTAGATATAAGGAAAAAATCCTTTTATTAGAGAATGAACAAAAATAAATCCAAGGCAATGAGCCTAGAGTCCAAAGACCTGGAGCACAGGACACCCAAAGCTCTCAAAGAGCACAAAGACCAAAGACTTTGAAACAGAAGCTCAGCTAGAGCACAAAGTCTGGGGACGAGACAAAAAGCTCATAAAGAGCACGAACAAACGCAGACAGAATACAAACAATGGACCGACAAGACACTGAGACAAGACAGGGCTTAAATACACAGGGAGGATGAGAGGGAGATGAGCTGCAGGTGTGTGGGGTGTGGGAGGAGGACCAGGTGAAGGCAATGACCAATCGGGGAGAAACTAACTTGACCTAAGAATAAAACCTAATACAAAAGAGCAGGAAACATAACTACAATTCAAAGGGAGGGGGGAGAAAAATAATAAACACTGATGGGAAAAAAAACATACTAAATCATGAAAGGCTGTAACTAAAGGAAATGACTTGAGAGACCCAGAGGGCTGGAGATCTAGGGGCAAATGGGGAAAACCAGAAGACACATGAGGAAGATGCAGACATGACACATGAGGGCGCTAGGACACAAAAGGAGCACCTAGAGAACGAATGGAGGACACAAGGAGACACATGAGGGGATATGCAGACACAGACCATGACAATCCCATATTCAATCAAATCAATTCAATTCAAAGATACTTTATTATTCCCAGAGGGAAATTTGAGTTTCAGTACACACAATTCAGAGATCAGACATACATGGGCAAGACACATGACAAGAATTGGTGACTGCGGTCATTCGCAACCCTGAGTCGCGCTACCTTAATAGAGATAAGAGGGTTACATGAGGATTGGTTCAGGTGGAGGGGAAAAAAATGCACTTCAGAGTTACCCTCCACCAGGAGGGCAGTTTTGCTCTGCAAAAAAAAACACCTCAGAGAGAAATGCAACAGACTTCAGACATCACACAACATAAGTGTCCACTAGGTGGGGTGGTGGGTTGGGACTATCCCCACTTCAGTTCTTGCAGCCACGATAAGCAGCGCATGTCACCTCAGTGTGGATAGGGGGAGGAGCATGGAGCATCCCAGCCCCCCTCCCCAAGTATACAACAATTGACATTTGCAGTTCCCCTCCCGCAACCAATTTCCAAGGTCAATGATCATCTCCTATAATGTTGACCTACAGGCTGCTGCTGGAAATAGGACTACTGTTGGTCAACAGATAAGAGGAGAAAGGTATGTTTATAGGCAGAGAGTGGAGAGGAAAGGCAAGACTGTGGAGCTGAAAGTGGAGACTTTAAATGTTGGCAGTATGATCTAGAGCAGTGGTTCCCAAACTTATTTAGCCGCGCACCCCCTTCTATGTCCCGACCATGTCGACGCACCCACCCCACCCCCCAGCCCCCACATCGGGGCACGGCTCTCTCTCTCTCTCTCTCTCTCTCTCTCTCTCTCTCTCTCTCTCTCTCTCTCTCTCTCTCTATATATATATATATATATCAGATGTCAAGCTAAACAGAGAGGGTTAAAAAAATTCCCCATCACTTTCATTTTTTAAATAGTAATTAATAAGCATTCGATATCATTACATTTTCCTTTGATTTCATTTTAAATAAATATTTAGAGTGCCCAGGTAGCACATAAACAATGCAATTTAACGCTTTCTTAAAGTAGGAACGTTTAACCTGTGCGGCCAGAGCGCTCTCCTTCCTTCTGCTCTGCGTAAACCTGACCTGATCACCTACTTGTGCGTAATCAAATGTCTGTAGGGGACAAGATATAGCCATGATGTTCACTTTTACCTCAGACCGACTTATTGCTGTTTTATGGTGTGGCTGAATTTGTGATCCGCTGTCATGCGGACTGGAATAACACATGCTGCAGTAACATGAGATGTGGTCAGGTTCATGAGGAGTCACTGGCTGGTGCGGACCCGACTCATCCCAGAAGCTAATATCTTAATTTGACCTTGAATGAAAAATAACCTCTTAAAAGTTTTTATCGTGGTGGAGGCAGCGTTCATTTCTGCCTTCAGTCTGACGGCGCGCCGGAGTTAAAGCAGCGTGTGTGCTTATTGAATCTGTGTGTGTGTGTGCGCGCACGCGCGCGCGGCACAGCTGCTCAAGTCACCGCGTCTCGCGCTATTTAAACCAATGTTGTAAAATTCCTTCTGCCCAATCCAGATGTGCTCACTTGTGCACCCGTGAGCCGTGGTTCAGCCGGAACGCGTCTGACCTCTGACAGACGCACTCTGAACTTCAGCTCTTCAGCGCGCTGTTAATAGCCTGAATGGGAATCATTTCTTGTTATTTTGTTGCATCCACAATGTCCTGTGTGTGAGGTTTACAATGTCAGAACACCTGCATGAGACAGGGTGTTAATTACAATCTGCCAGAATGACTCACCACCTTCAGATTCCTCCAACACCGTTAAAAATGATCAAATACGGAACATATCGGCGTGCGCAGGCCAGAGTGCTGAAGCTCGGCGCATTGTTATTATGAAGCTAGGGCACATGTGGAGGACACGCGCGCGCAAAAATATACTTGTTTTCAATTACATTTACTGTGCCCACTTACTTTTTCTTTGGCCCACCCACAAATGAGTTTCTACAATAATGGTGACACATGACAGACTTCTCTGAGCTCCGCAGCCATTACACTTTTCACCTCGCGCACCCCCTAGCGGCAGCTTGCGCACCCCCAGGGGTGCGCGCACCACACTTTGGGAATCCCTGATCTAGAGAGCTGATGGACCTGATGCAGACAAGGAAGATGGATGTACTATTCGGTCAGCAGCCAGGTGGAAAGGTTGCAAGGCTAGAAGCTTAGGAGAAGGGTTTAAGTTGTTCTACCATACTGTAGATGGACAGAGAAATGAGTCGGAGGTATCCTGAAGGATGAGTTTGCTATGAACATTCTGTAAGTGAAAAGAGGTCAGATAAACAGATGAATCAGGAGCTTGAAGTTCAAGGAATAATGATGAACTTGTTAGTAGTTATGCCCCACAGGTAGGATGTAAGCTAGAAGAGAAGTTAGAGGAAGTGAGCTAGATGATTTGAAGCAGCGTTTCCCTAGAGACGTAAGAGTGATAACTGGTGCACAATTTAACCCTCTCAGGCTCAAAATAAGTTTTGATAAAAGGACAAACAACTGAGTCCTTCAGGGGTACTTTTGAGTAAAAAAATGCTCATGAAATACGTATGTGGAGTAACCAGGTAGGTAGGTTTTAACGTTGCAAATCTGCAACGCCTTCCTCCAGAGGGTTAATGGAGATGTTGGTTAAGGGAATTTATGTGATTAAAAAGTAACAAACAGGTTAAGTATTCAGGAAAAAGTTCCCAAGGAGATGGACAGAGGATGTTAGACTTATCAAAGAAGAAACTAATTGGATGTTGTAACTACTTTCTTGTAGAAGAGGCATGAATATAGGGTGACTTTTGAGGAGCACAAAGGTAGACAACATCTTAGATGTTGTAATTTGAAGGAGACAAGTGACCACAAGGTAGGTGGGAGAGTCGTGAGAAAGCATAAGCTGTTTGTCTGTAGGATGAAACTGATGGTGAGGAAGATGAAGAGAACAAAGATGGAGGAGAGGACCAGGGGGTGGAATCTGAGAAGAGTGCTGTAAGGTTTTCATTGAGACAGGCTCTTGTTGACCAGCAGATGCAGCTGGCAAACCAGATACAGCTAACGCAATTAGGCTACAGATTTTGTCTTGCAGGGCATTATGGTTGGGGTGGGGGCGGGGGTTGGGGGGGTGGGGGGGTTTCCTTGGGGGGTAGGCAGCGCTGGAGGGCTGCAGCTCAGGCCTAGGTGGCACTTTGGTGGGTATAGGGGATAGTGGCCATGTGCAGGGCCTCAGGGGTCTGTGCTGGTAGCCACAGGTCGCTGCCTGATAGCTGTGTCTATCTTGGGTGGGTCTGAGGTGACTTGGGTCCTGGTATGGATCATTCCCGAATGGAGGTCTGGGTTGGACCAAGGGAGCTGGCTTGTGTATGCTGCTGATGGTATGGGCACATGCATTTGGCAGTGCCTGGCCCTGGCAGTATGGTGGACCTCGGCATCTTCTCAACTGGCAGGAATACTTCTACTTCCATCAACAAAGAAAGGGGGATCTCTGGGAGCTCAAACTCTTTCTGGATGTCTGTCTTATGTAGTTTGGAAGTTGATCAAAAGCAGAGGTGGGAGTATTCTGCTGGGGTTGGGGGTGGCTGGTCTTCCTGGGGTCCCCATACTCTGGCAGGACCTCTGGATGTTTGGAATTTGGATCTTCTGCATGTCTTCCATGGGTCTTGGAGGACAGGTAAACTATTGGGAACTCCTATGGACAAATTGTTCTCACATCTATGGACTCAGGTGTTTTGACACACCTTGAGCTGTGGTTGGCACTAAATGCACCATCAATTAATTATTACCTTGTGCTTTTCAGTGTACATTGTTACTATTTTATATCCCTATGCTGACAGCCTTTTTTCTCACTCTCTCTTTCAGCAGGTCTAGACGCAGATTATTGTACATCTTGTATTATTTCTTTTATTCCTTTCTTCTCCCACCTTTTTCTTTCATTTCATTCCCTGCTGGGATTAAAAATAACCAAATGCAGTATTAAAAAAGTTTTTTTTTATATCAGGTTGGGCATTGTGACCGGAGCTGTAACGCTCTGCCTGAGAGCAAAACCTTAAGGCTTATTTTTGGCACCTGGCAGGAGGCTGAGTGGAAGACCAAAAGAGATTTGTGGATTTGATGAAAGACAACATAAATTTAGTTGGTGTGAGGGTAGCGGATGCAGAGGATGGAACTAAATGGAGACAGATGACTTGCTGCAGCAACCCCCGAAGGAAAAAGGCCTAAAAGAAAGCAGACGTTCCTGTTTTCTACACCACAGATACCCCAGGACCCTTATTATTTTGTACACAAATATTTTCACTCACTCATCTTCTTTTCTGCTCAAGCCTTAGGAAGCTGGTGTCTAAGTCCGACAGTCTTCAGGCAAGAGGTGGATGACTCCTAGGACAGGTCACCATTTCATCTTAGGGCCACAGAGGACACGCAGCAATTCACAAACTCACTCATACCTATCGGTACAATTTAGGGTTCACAACAATGCTGTTCCACCATGCAGTCTACCAAAGGTTTTAACTATGGCAATAACATTACGAATTAGCTAAACTCAAAAGCAAATACTAACTTTTCTTTCCTGATACAGACTTCTCAGTTTTTACAACAACATATTCATTTATCTTGAATACATTGTTTATTTATCTCGACTTTGGGCACAAAAGAACACTTTTAATATGTTTGTGTAGCTAAAAGAATCTATGGACCGGCTCAGCCTGAACATCATCCGTGTGTTAGATCAACACCATTTATTAGCTGCATTTTTAACACATCATTCTTCTGACTGCCCTCTGTGCCATCACAGGCAGATCACTGATTAGGACGAAGGAATCTAAGCCATGCTCTTGGAAAACCAAGCCAAGCTAGCTTTATTTGTATAGCACCTTTACAACAGTATAAAACATACCAAAGTGCTCTACAGAATTTAAAACTAAGAACAAAACACACAATAATACATGTCTAAAAAAAATAATAAAACTAACAAACAAAGACTCCAACCTAATCTCAGAGGAAGCACATTCCAGAGCCTAGGAGCCGCTACTTAAAAAAGCCCCGTCACCCCTGATCTTACGTCTCGTTCTTGGGACTTCCAGGAACAGCCTGTCAGCTGACCTCAGAAAAGGTGGTGCAAGGAGAGACAGAAAGTCAGGATAGGATAAACAAAAGGTGGTGGGCTTAAAATCAGAGAGGAATTGTGATTTTAAGTGAATTTGGGGCATCTGTCATTAAAATCTGTGTTCTGAATAAAAATATTTCATTTTAGATGAGGTATTAGATGTGTATAATGAAGGATTATCTGTTCTTACCTGCAAAACTTTTACAGACAGTTTTTGATTTGGGATAAAATGTTGGATATTTAAAAAAAAATTATAAAATGTTTTACATGAAGCTGGTAAAATCCTTGGATTTCTTGTCCCTGTAACATCTACTTACTGCAGGTTGGTCACAGAGAAAGAATACTGACTGGAACCCTCAGAAAACGAACAAAAAGTAAAATGACACAAATAATAATGACGTTTTAAAAGTTCTATATTTAGCACTCAGACATTACAAAAATAGTCAAAGTACACGTAATACTGTTAGCATAAATTGTTGTATGAGTTTAACCTTTCCATATTTTCTTAGGATAGTATGTTAGGGTCACTTGTCATAATTACAATCAAACTAAATTATAAATGACCCGCACTTGTATAGCGCCTTTCAGAGTCAGAGGACTCCAAAGCACTTACACTACAATGTATCAATTCAATTTAATTCAATTCAATTCAAGTGTATTTATTTAGCGCCAAATCATGGCAATAATTGTCTCAAGGCACTTCACATAGTAAACAATCCAGTACAGTTAAGCCAATCAGTAAAAGTTTCCTATATAAGGAACCCAGCAAATTGCATCAAGTCACTGACTGGTGTCAGAGTCTTTACAGCAATCATCATACTAAGCAAGCATTTAGCGACAGTGAAGAGGAAAACTCCCTTTTAACAGGAAGAAACCACCAGAGGATCCTGGATCAGTATAAGCACCATCCACCGCGACTCACTGGGGATCAGTGAGTCGTGGTCTCAGAACGGACACACACACACACACACACACACACACACACACACACACACACACACACACACACACACACACACACACACACACACACACACACACACACACACACACACACACACACACACCACAACATATATACCAAGTAATATTTCTATGGTTATATTGTGATTTCTTAGTAAAAATTCTATTTAGTGAGGGATAAACTTTATTGTATATATCCCAGTGAATCTATAATTAATTCAACAGGTAAACTAGTAATCAAATCAAATCAAATCACTTTTAATGTCACGTCACATGTGCAGGTACACTGGTACAGTACATGCGAGTGAAATTCTTGTGTGCGAGCTTCACAGGAACAGAGTTGTGCAAAAATACAGTAACGTAAAAACAAGCAAAATATAAAAATGGCTAATCTAAGTAATAATATATATATATATATATAGTATGTAATGTATTTACATTACTAAATGTGTGTGCTAGTATTTTATTTTATTTATTTTTTTTTTCTACGTGTGTGCGTGTGAGTGTGTGTACAATGCGTATATACATATTTTACAAATGAATGAAGTAAACGATAAAATAAGAGATATAAAATGTACAGAGGTTGGTATGTGCAAAACAGTGGCATTAATGTACAGTAAGGAGTGTGTAATGTTGGAGTTTCAGTAGTGAGGGTGAGGTGTCTGTGAAGTGTTCAGCAGTCTGATGGCCTGATGGAAAAAGCTGTCTCTCAGTCTGCTGGTTCTGGACCGGATGCTGCAGAACCTCCTTCCTGATGGAATTAGTCTGAACAGTTTATGGCTGGGGTGACTTGAGTCCTTGATGATCCTCCCCGCTTTCCTCAGGCACCGCTTCCTGTAGATGTCTTGGAGGGAGGGAAGCTCACCTCCAATAATCCTTTCTGCACACCGCACTACTCTCTGGAGAGCTTTGCGGTTGTAAGCAGGTGCTGTTGCCATACCAGGTGGAGATGCATCCAGTGAGGATGCTCTCAATGGCACAGCGATAGAAGGTCCTGAGGATGCGGTGGCTCATGCCAAATCTTTTCAGTCTCCTGAGAAAGAAGAGGCGCTGCTGTGCCTTCTTCACTGTATTGTTCGTGTGCACTGACCACGTAAGATCCTCAGCCAGATGATCTCCAAGGAAACGGAAGCTGCTCACCCTCTCCACAGCGTCGCCGTTGATGGTGATGGGGGGTGTATTCCTCTGCTCCTCCGGAAGTCCATTATCATCTCCTTTGTCTTTGTGACGTTGAGGGTGAGACGGTTGTCCTGACACCAGTGGGTCAGGGCGCTGATCTCCTCCCTGTAGGCCATCTCATCGTCGTTGGTGATGAGACCTGCCACTGTGGTGTCGTCCGCAAACTTCACAATGATGTTGGAGTTTCTCGTGGCCGTGCAGTCGTGGGTGTAGAGTGAGTACAGGAGAGGGCTCAGCGCACACCCCTGTGGAGCACCAGTGTTCAGTGTGATGGGGGATGAGGTGGTAGTAGGTAGTAGTAGCACATTCAATGTCAAAGAGAGTAAAATGTTATTATCAGGAGAGGGAGAATGTTTAAGTGATTAGCAGCAGTTTTCGAGCCGATTGTCCCCACCAGTCTAAGCCTATAGCAGCATAACTACAGCGATAAATCTGGATAACCTAGCCTTTTAGATGGAGGCATGTTTGAGGCAGGGCAAGGGAGAGCGGTCTTTACCGATTATTCTCCACTGTACACTCCACCTCCCTCTACTCCCCCACTTGTCCAGATCTGGGCCAACATCAGATTTTAATCACAGGGGAAAAAAAAGTTTTAAGCCTAGTCTTAAAAGTAGACAAGGTGTGTACTTCACAGACTAAAGCTGGGAGCTGGTTGCACAAGAGAGGAGCCTGATAGCTAAAAGATCTGCCTCCCATCCTATTTTTAGATATTCCGGGAACCACCAGTAAACCTGCAGTCTGAGAGCAAAGAGCTCTGATAGGAGCATATGGAACAATCAGGTCACTGATGTATGATGGAGGTTGATTATTAACCCTCTGGAGGCAGGCGTTGCAGATTTGAAACACTAAAACCTACCTACCTGTTACTCCACATATGTATTTCATGAGCATTTTTTTAACTCAGAAGTACCCCTGAAGGACTTAGTTGTTCATCCTTTTATCAAAACTTATTTTGAGCCTGAGAGGGTTAACAGATTTATATGTGAGAAGGATATCATTCATCCATTCACACACTTCACACATACACATTCACACCCTGGTGGTGATGAGTTACGATGTAGCCACAGCTGCCCTGGGGTGCGCTGACGGAGGTGAGGCTGCCGAGCACAGAGACCACCGGTCCCTCCGACTACCACCAGCAGGCAAGGTGGGTTACGTGTCTTGCCCAATGACACAACAGCAGACATAAAAATGCTGTAAGCAATTGATACGTACAGAAAAAGTCAAAATATTATTTTAGGGATGTAGCCGAGATGGAGAAGATGTGGCAGACTTCAGACGGAGCTCTAGGGTTAGGGTTACTTCTGAGATGATCTGCTCACAGAATGACCAACAGCAGCCCCTATTTTCTAAAGGAAATTCATACCAACGGAACCAGAACAACCGCAAAAAACATAATGACTGATCTTGGCCATCTAGCCCAAAGCTGGGCATTTTACGGCCGCGGGCCACAGACGGCCCTTTGGTTGACTTTGACCGGTTAGTTGGAAATTACAAAATAAATGTATTTTCTCATTTTACCTCATGCATGGACTAAGGCTGCATTGCTTATTTTGAAGTTGTTTTTTACGTGCACAATGACGCAATACGTATAGCAACAAGTGCCCGCGGTTGACATGGTGGTTGTAGCCCCCAGAAATGTCCGCTCATGCAAAAAAAAAAAAAAAAAAAAAGAAGAAAGATAGATGCGGAATGCAGGATTTTCAACAACAATTGGACTACTAAGTATTTTTTTTACTGAAGTCGGAGGTAAAGCCGTGTGTTTGGTTTGCGGGGAGGAGATTGCCGTGTTTAAAGACTACAATTTGAGGCGGCATTATGACAAGAAACACTCGGAAAAATACAAGAACTTGTCTGATGCTGAGAGGGCACGGACATCCGAAGCTTTGCTAGCAAAGTTGCAAAAGCAGCAAGGCTTTTTTACTAAGCTTCACACATCCAGGGATGCAGCAACCAGGACCAGCTTTGTGATGTCCCACAAAATAGCTAAAAACAGCAAGCCGTTTTCGGAGAGAGAATTTGTCAAAGAGTGCATGGTGGACTCTGCCGCACTAATTTGCCCTGAACAAAAAGGCGCATTTGAGCAAATCCCGCTGTCCAGGCGAACCGTGACCAGGACGATCAAGGACATTGCGGGGAACCTGGAGCTTCAGCTGCAACGTGAAGTGGCAAGTTTTGACTTCTCATTGGCCTTAGACGAGAGCTGTGATGTCTGCGACACAGCCCAGCTGCTCATATTTGTCCGGGGGATAACGGAGCTCACAGAGGAGCGGGCAGCAATGCGGTCGATGAAAGGGACAACGACAGGGAGTGATCTTTTTACAGAGGTAAATGTGTGCATGGACACTCTGGGATTGAAATGGGAGACACTGTCAGGTGTCACAACAGACGGTTGTCCAAATCTTACAGGGAAAAATGTCGGACTTTGGAAACGCATGCAAGATAAAGTGACAGAAATCGATGCAGATCAAAAATAGGTGTTTTTGCATTGTATTATACACCACCATGTGTTGTGCAAGTCAGTGCTAAAAATCAACCATTTTACTGATGCTGTTACTAAAATAATAAACTTCATCAGGGCACGGGCAATGAATCACAGACAGTTTGTCGCTCTTTTGGAGGAGCATGAGACTGAGCATAGTGACATTGGCTACCACACAGCTGTCAGAAGGCTCAGCCTGGGGAAAGTGCTGAAGAGGGTTTGGGACTTGAAAGCAGAGATTCGAGAGTTTTGCGAGACGAAAGGCAAAGACATTCCAGAGCTCTCAGATGAGGATTGGATGGCAGATTTTGCATTTGCTGTTGATGTGACTGCACTGATGAATGAACAGAACACCAGACTGCAAGGCAAGGGCCTTTTTGTTCATGAAATGCACAGCCTCGTGAAGGCCTTCATGAGAAAGCTGCAGTTTCTTTCAAGTCAACTGGAGAGCAACACTCACTCAAATGTAAACCCTGAACGAAGTCACACCATCAGCTGATCACCTCAGCAGGTACTCATCCATGTTAGGAGCATTACATGGTGAGTTTTCAAGGCGTTTTGAAGATCTCAGAACAATCGAGGATGAAATGCACATGATTTCCTCTCCCTTTACCTGCAACGTGGATAATGCACCCAGTGATGTGCAGCTGGAACTCATTGACCTGCAGTCTGATGCAGTACTGGCAGAGCACTTTAAGTCAGGATCTCTGCTGGATTTCTACTCTTCTCTTAAGGAGGAGAACTTCCCAAACCTGAGGAGACATGCTCAGAAGATGTTGGTTCTCTTCGGCTCTACCTACATTTGTGAACCAACATTTTCAATGATGAAGTTTACAAAATCCAGGTATAGATCCTCTCTCACTGATGATCATTTGTCAGCTGTGCTTCGCATCTCCACCTCAGGCATTCAACCTGACTTTGATGTACTCGTTAAAGCCCAGCGGACTAGATTTCTCTCACTGAATAAGAAAAAAATCGCTTAAAAACACAAAATTAGGTGTTTGGACCACAAATGTAGGCAACTAGCAGTGAACTGGGACACTTTTCTTTAAACCTCTTTCTCAAGATCACAGTTCAGTGATTTTATTTTACAGACAATACTGTGTGTCTGTAAAATGCTAAGAACCTCTTTCCAACTATATTTGAAACTCAAAATGTGTTTTGGAGTGAATGTGACTGAAACTGTTAACTAATATAAGTCACAAATGTTTAACAAAAACCAAATGCGCACACTTTGTTTACCATTGCCTTGGGAAATTTGAATAAATCACATTTTTGTAAGCCAACCTCACTTTTTTCCTTTTTGCTCATTTAAAACATATAGTCTACTCGTACCAGCTTGAAAAAACAATGGTGTTTACTGCTTTTTATAAAGAAATACCATTAATATTATGCATAATTGACTTCAGCCTTTTGGCCTGGCCCTCCACAATATTTTCTGTTTCTCATGTGGCCCCATGGAAAAAATAATTGCCCACCCCTGTTCTAGCCTATGATCTAGTCACCTTTCTTCCTTCAGGTGGAAGATTGGGCAGTCTCAAAATCACAACTGCTTCCCTGAAGTTGTGACGCTCATGGACTCAGACAGTTGAGCTGTCTTCTTGAAAATATAACGTTAAATGTACAGTATTTATTCATTAATTTGCAACCACAAGTACCAGTTTGTTCTCAATTGTTTTTCTAAAATGTTTTGAATAAAAATAAATGTATCAGGGTCTGAAATTTGCTGCTTCAGTGTTTGTTTCTCAGATGTTCCTGTAGCATGTTGAAGGATAATTGCATCCATAATCAAATACATTCCAAAGGCCGTCACAGCTTCTGGGAAAAAGCATGACTTATGACAATGCTTTACCAGAATGTGTTTTTTGTCCACCTGCTGCTTGAAAATTTATGACGTATAAGTTCAAAATTATATTAAGGCCTGGAGAATGTCCTGAACACGGACCCAACATTTTTATGCTTTCTTCTCTTGTGCCACTTACTGCTGACTGTAGCCTTATGACCCCATTATACTGGACAAGACATTGTTCATCATCAAACTGTTCTTGGAAGGTTGTGAGGAGTTCTTCTGGGATGATGCTTGGGTACCATTCTTTATTACTGGCTGTATTGAGGCTAAACTGTGAGTGAGTTCACTCCCTTGGCTGAGAAGCATTCCTACACGTGAATGGTTTCAGAAAGCACCCACCTTTTCTTCTCTGAAGAATCCTTGTTTCAGATGCTCCAAACAATTAAAAAGGGGATTTATCAGAGAACAGGCCTTTTCCCAGTTCTCAGCAGTCCAGTCCTTGGGCCTTACATCCATAGTGTTGAACGGAAAGGACTGCATTCAAAAACCACTTTTGCTGTTTTTCTAGAATACTCAATGTGCTTTACTCTACATTTCACATTTAGCTATTCACACACACGCACGCATGCACGCATGCACGCACACACACACACACACACACACACACACACACACACACACACACACACACACACACACACACACACACACACACACACACACACACACACACGCACACACACACACACACAAGCACACACAAATTTGCAGATTGAGCAGGGGCTGCAAGGGCTTCACTGTCTTGTCTAAGGACACTTCAACATATGATGGGAAATGTGGAATTAAACCACCAACTTCTTGATCAACAGGCGACCACTCTTACCTCTGAGCCCCAGCCATACCATAAAGTCATCAGTCTGTCCTCCTTATAGGTTTTCTGCATTAGAAGTGATTTATTCTGTCCATCTTGACACTTGGCCAACTTCCAAAAGTCTCTTCTCACTGTTCTGCAGACAGACTTACACCTGTTGTATATTCTGCTCTGTTGGAGCCCTGAAACCCTAACCCTGAAATTGAATGGGCTCTAATAGATGGCTCAAATTCTTGTTGAAATGGTTTGGATGCCCTAAAGCCTTCTTCAGTAATCCAGTGGGAATGTAATTTGGGGAAGATTGAGGTTGTGTTCATGAGGGAATTACCGGTAGCTAAAATTCACCTGATCACTTTTCAAAGCAAACTACATCATTAAAACTGAAGCAGGAAAGGATATGACAGTTAATGTGGCACTGTCAAAACTTCTGACTACAACTGCAGAAAAGTGCTTTTATTTTGTAGTAATTTGTATTGTCTGAATATTGTCCAGAACCAAAAACATGTTGTAAAATAAGAAGAATATTAGAAACTGAAGAAAACATGTTTGTTCTGTAATTTGTGGGATCCAGATTTTCATAACAGAAGCAGAGCCTACTGTGAATAAACTGTTTACCAATTATCTGAGGTTGTGTGGCTAAGATATGACAGAACAGGGATTCGTTAATCCAG
The DNA here is from genome assembly GCF_043380555.1 of Nothobranchius furzeri. Lineage (NCBI taxonomy): Eukaryota > Metazoa > Chordata > Actinopteri > Cyprinodontiformes > Nothobranchiidae > Nothobranchius > Nothobranchius furzeri. The sequence goes on along the minus strand of NC_091741.1, from coordinate 62,687,245 downwards.
GAGCATAGTCATTTTCAGGTTAGAAAATATTTTAGTCCATGCACCCATTGATTTTATTTTTCAATCACTAAAAAGATCATTCTTAAACAACAAAGCTCTGAAAGAAATGTATTGAAGAGGTTTGGAAAAAGGACAGGATGGTATGAGAGGCTTGTCCAGCACATCAATCAGCCCTGGCGGTTTGTCTCTGTTCCCACTCTCAGCTTGGCCCTAGGGCTTGACTGGGTGTGTTTCAGAGAGACAGGGTCTGCAGGACTGAGCTCACCTCAGTTAATGATAGGGCCCAATGTACTCAGTATAAATCATTTTAACCCATAAACACCACCTACACTTGCACAAGTTCTGCACACATTTACCTTCACTCCCACACAAAGTTTCATTGACTGTATACACCTGTGTGAGCACAGAGATGTTAACACAATGCTCATTTTAACACACCATACACACACACTGGGCAGAAACACGGGTTGGGACGTGGAATGGAGGTGGGTGTGCTAGGACCCTACAGCACCCATCAGATTTGTTGACTGGATGATGGAGTGTCTCTCTTTACAGTCTTCACAAGATCTTTCTACACCACATCATCTAGAAAGTTATTTGGCCTTTTTCTGGAAAAAAAAACTTGACACTTGAACGAGCTTCACAGTCTGGTGACTGAACATTTCCAGAAAGAATGAAAAACAAAAAAGGAATCCTCAAACATTGAGTTAGAAGCTTTAACAGAGACAAAGAAGGAAACTGGTGCAATTCAGAGATAATGGGAAATAAAAGGATTTTCCAGTCATTTTGAAAAGTACTTTTGTAAAAGTTATAAATACTATTCTACACATCATGTGTAGTATTTGTTTCTTACAAAACCAATGAGCTATAAAGTGGCCTGAGTGCAACCAAGACCAAAGTAGTACTTTTGCCTATAATCAACTGTCATTTCTGAGTGTTCATATGCATCCAGGGATGAAGACAGTTATTTCTCCAAAGGTGCTGTAGCTTTTATAGAAACATGTAAACCTGTGTTACATTTTGGAGACGTGACCTGTTTTATAAAGTGGCCAGCAATCTACTTTGAATGAGGGCCATCCAAATGGCTTATCCAATAACGTTTTTAGGACATTCCGCCATTCTTCAAGACTTAACAGAAGTTATGTAAATCTTTACATCACCATTAAATAAGTTTATTAAACAATACCATATCTATGTATTGTGTTTGCCATGTTTTTATGCCTTGTTTACATGTCTGCCATGCTTTTGCAATGTCTGTATTTAATTATTCTACAGAGCTACCAACAACAGAAACCAAATTCCTTTTGTGTTATGCACACTTGGCACGTAGATCTAATTCTAATACTGGTTACATGGCTATTTCAGATGAAATATGAAGAAATTGCTGGCAGATCACCCCTGGATTCTCAGGAGATGTTACATTTCTCTGCTGGTGATATTAATGCTTGTTAATAACTGTTGGGATTATTAGTCAACGAATAATTTGTAAGCTTTTACTTACTTTTTGGATTCTTCAATAAAATTCGTAAATATGGAAATATTTACCGATTTTATTACGTAATTAGGATATCCGGAGATATGCCTCGGGGCACCACCCTTTTTAACATGGGAAAATGAATCCAAAACCTCTTATCAGTCTGTCTTGAAGTTAGTAAAATTTGTTTACGAGCAGCAGTCATAAATTCATGTCACACAAACAAATTCACTTGAGACAAAACTGAATTGGCAATACCTTTATTAACTAATATAATCACTTCAGCTCCTTCTGAAGCTTTTAGCCAATCAATATTAACCAACTGATTTTATCAAACAAACACAAACAATGAAACAATGAAATGATAATGTAAAACAATCTGACCCAATAAGTGTGTGTTTTAGTTTTGTCCCCTACCAACGCTAAAAACAAGTGTGTGTGTGTGTGTGTGTGTGTGTGTGTGTGTGTGTGTGTGTGTGTGTGTGTGTGTGTTTGTGTGTGTGTGTGTGTGTGTGTGTGTGTGTGTATGTGTGTGGGAGGTAACTTTTTCCCCACCACACTGAAAATCAGGGTGTGTGTGCAGCTTTCACAGTAAACTTTACCAAACACTTTAAAATCACAGAGAAACTTAACCAAACCACTTTCGATTGTTTCCCAGTTCAAGGAAAAACAACAAATCAATCAAATTGAATATCTAAAAAGCCTGTCCAGCTGGGCCCAGCTTAAACAAACACAGATATCACAATAATAAAACAAACAGACCTTACTTGGAGTTCTGATGGCGGTTTTTGGTACGAAAGAGAAAAAACAGTCTCTTATTTTTAAACAGATCACGCGGTTGACCGCTTGTTTGGCTATGAGAAAACGGGAGAGGAGAAGAGAGAGGAAAAAAAATAAAATAAAAAGTCAAACTCTTGCGTTAGCAAACCTAGGCGTCCCTTTTGTTCGCGCTGAGCAGATACGATGATGGTGATCTGTGGATCGCTCCCGGTAGGCCTCACGCGTATGCGTCCAGCACGGTCGGAGCAGAATCGGGTGGTCTCTTCAAACCAGTTGACTGGAACAAAAAAGGACTAAGTTTCGTTTGTCTCTCTTTTATAGACTCGGCTGTCCGGCGGGCTGGAGTCTGTGTGGGTTCCAGCTCATGCGCGGAGCTTGTGTTCCAGGGTTCTACACCGCTTTGGTGACGTCATCACGTTGCTTCCGGTAGCAGGGAATCATGGGACATGGAGTCTGCTGGCGCTGGAATATATTATCTGCTTTTTCAGAGTACAGATGACCCAGGTTTTGGAGAAATTACTGCATAGTAATTTTCTCATGAGGGCAGAACCTCAACATTCCCCGTTTTGGTTTCGGGGATCGCGCCAAAGCTCGATCGTCGGAAGCACAGATGGGTTCTTCCCTCAGGAACGTTGGTTGCCTTTGGTCTTTGTCTTTGTCTTGGATCCTGGTCGCCTTTGGTCTTTGATCCTGGTCAGGCACGAGAACAAAAGAGGATAGGAAACGGGATAGTCCCCACGCACATAACGAGGAGGAGCCACCCACTCAGGTGGTACGCACATTCTACCAGGGGTGTCGTCGTCCATGCGAGAGGTAGTAGTGTGGAAGGAGGGAGGCCGGCGGGCGGTTGACTCCATGAGGGGACAAAAGGGACAAGGATCAACAGTCCACAGTCCATGGGGACAAGGGGCCAGGGATCAGGCAGTCCACAGTATATGGGCTTAACAGGGGCACCCGTGAGGGGATAAAAGGGCATATCTCCGCCGGCCATACAGTTCAGTTCATGGGCACGCGGTTCATGTATGAGAGTCCATGGTTCGCAAGCGCGCATTGGCCTATGTGGTCCCAAGATTCCCCCCTTTTTGGTCCAAAGGGTGGATTAGGACAGTCTTTGGGCTAAAACAAGGACCATGAAACTAAGAGGTACTACATTGTGCTGGGCGGCTGACAGATTCACTGACAGACTGAGCTGGGCCGGCACATAACCACTAGCTAAAATGTGACCAAGTAAGAAACAAAAATATAGAGCCCAGCCACCCCCCCCCCCACCCCCCCCACCCCCACCCACCCCCCCGCAACCCTGAGGTATCATAAAATACATTCTTAGGTAATACATTCAGTGTGTAGCTTATAAAGAATGTGACATAATGCAACACTCAGATAAAAATGTGAGGTAGACTAAAGTGAACTACTTATAGGGTTTTAGAATAACAAAGAAAATGTTGCTCACCCCCTTTAGACCGATGTGGTACACTCACGCTTGGACTCTCTCCGAACGCGGTCATGAGGCACACCGTAGGTGAGCAGGTGCATCTTATCCTGGAGTTTATTAACACGCCTTTAGGCGGAATAAGCTATCATGGCCGTGACGAGCCATCCCAGCCCCAGGGCGACCAATGTGCAGATTAAGGTGGTATAATCTGTGTCTGTGTAGCGTCTTGGGTATCTATTCATGGGCGTCAGAGTAAGTACATGTGGGGTTTGTGTGAACTTAACAAGTTTGGTTCCTTCAGTCAGTAGTTGTTGGTCAATTTCTAAATCAATGGTAAAGTTATAACCTTGGAATGTGTCCATGATCTCAATCTCTGAGTCATGCTGTTCGAGGTTGAGATGATGGAGTGCCAGGTTGCCCAAGTGTACAATTGCACCTGGCGGTACTGAGAGGAAAATGGTTTGGTTCGGCAGTTGTAACCCAGTGGCAACTTTATGCTGGTCATAAGTTACAAGGGCCTAGTCTGCTGGGGTGCTAATAAGCCATCTGTCACCTGCACGTTCCACTCTAGTATCCATGTCCACATCTTTTAATGTAACTGTTGCTTGGCAATTCTGCAGGGGCGCGTCGCTCCTGAGGCCACATTGATAATTGGCAACGTCCCGGACAAATGGATTACCAGGACACACCCAGTGGATATCCTTGGTCTTAGTGCATAGATCTAAGTTAGGAGTTAGATAGAGTTTGCTATCAGTATCTTGGTAAGCTAGGAAGCTCGGAGTTTTAAGGTGGAAATGCTTACCGTCTTTCCAAAACCCAACGTTTAGCATAGACTTAAGCCTATAGATGTGAGGTGTCTCAATTATGGGGACATTTAACAGGAAACCAAGTTCTAATTTTTCTGCATCAACATGAATGGGAATTGCACTGCCTAGGCTGTACGCTAGGTGGATTTGTGAAAGGTGTACAGTAGAGGGGGTAGCAGCTGTCAAACTATCTTTGAGCAGGTCCAGTGGTACCAAGTATGTGGGAATGCAACCTTCCACCAAGCTGTCCAGAGTGGAACTTACTTCCCTGAGCAGGTCCTGCATCAAATCTCTCACCACTCGTGTGTACACAAAATCATGAGGTTTGGTGTCAGACAAAGTCTTGATTGCACTAGAGATTCATTAATCAGAACAGAGTGTAGGTTGACAAGTACCAGAGTACCCTGTAAGGTTTTAGTAAGTCCTGTTTGCGGTCTAGGAGGACGAGCTTCTCTTGGTTAGTGAAAGGGACGGCGTGGGGGGTTGAGATGATGGAGTGCCGGGTTGCGCATAGTTCCATGCGTAGAACTATGTAGAGGCTACGTCTACGTCCGGCGGGGAGTCTGGTCTCTGTACCCGCGGGGAGGGCTTGACGTAGGGTTTGATTTGGTTCGCATGCACCCATTTGTAGACAGGCTCCTGTCTTGCTTTGGTGATGCGTAACCTGTATGCAACTGGAGAGAGTTTTGCCACGATTTCAAATGGTCCTGACCAGCAGGACAGAAACTTCTTAGCTTTGCCCGCCGGTTGGGCGAACCGGAACTAGAATACCTTGTCACTCACCTCGTGTTCGTGGCTGGTTGTCTTTTGGTCTTAGTAGGCTTTAGCGCCTTCTACGTTGGTCTCCAGTTTCTTCTGAGCATGCGCAAACGTAGCTCTGAGGTGTTTTCAAATCTGCCACATACTGATGAGCGGTACAGGCAGTGGCAACACTGACATCTTCTGGGTGATACAGGAGGTGCAGTGGTAGGGTCATCAGTCTGCCGATCATCATCTCAAAGGGCGTAACGCAGGGACGAAATTTTGATTTCAGAAGTGGGGGGGACACAGCAGGCTTGTGCGGATTTGGGGTGGGGGTGTTATGTAAAGACCCTTTGACACGTCACATGCCCATCTCAATAATTTTTCCATCCTCATATATATATATATATATATATATATATATATATATATATATATATATATATATATATATATATATATATATATATCAAAGTTAAAAAATGTACAACTCTATTATCATTAATATTTATTATCATTATTGAAGTGCAGTTTTGGCTGTTGACAATGGATAGGCCATTGTATTTATTGTTTTGGGTCTTTTTTTATTGTTTTTGGTGCAACATTTTCTAACAGGGAGTGAGATTCTTTTTTTTATTTAATTTTTGTTTGTTATTTTTATTCATTTAGAAGTTCTGGTTCTGGACATTTCAATGTTAAATGAAGGTTTATTTGTTGCATTTTAAAGGGTGTACTTGCATTATTATGATATATTAACATTATATTAGTGGTTATTTTGGTCTAGATAATGTTGACAATGATATCGTTTATCATCAACAATTTGTTGGACAAAATATCATCCAGCAAAATTTGTTACTTTCCCAGGCCTAGTCAAAAGTATAAAAAGTATTTATACATAAACGGTCCCTCCTGAGATCTGGCCGTTATTTCATTTGCTGTGTTAGAGGACATGCTGAACTAATGTTTTACACATGATCATCACCCTAACATTTGTCACAATGATCAATTTTATGTCTATCGTATCTTCATTATTTCAACCTCACCTGTGAGCCTCCAGCCTCTGCTCCATCTCCTCCAGGCTCTCGTCCTCCATCTCCTACAGCCTCTCCTGCTGTACCTTCACCGGTCTCTCCTCCTGCATCTCTGTCAGTCACCTGAAAAAAAGATGCATGAACTATAAACAGTGGGAGATTTTGGAATGGAACAAACAGAAATATTTACAGGATGGTTCTAGTATGATTCACAATTATTATTAATATAATGTGTAAATTATTCATTACCAATTTGAGTGTATAAAAACATATTAAATATGTTTTTCCCCTTAAAAGTGTTTAAACAGTTGTTGCATTTCAACACACAAAAAATAAATGGAAAAAATAAGATAAATCTAATGAAAAGAGTACATCTTTGACATTAAGCTTAAAAAAATCTGTTGACGATGATACTGTTCATTTTTCAGAGCTTTTTAATGTGAACATATACATTGCAATAGATAAGTTTACAATAAAGTTAAATGATAAAAGTTTTGAAGTTACACTTCTACTACTACTAGTAATAATAATTATGATGATAATAGTAATAATAATAATAAATAATAATAATTATAATAATACGAATAAATTGTGTCTGAGGAGTCAGTTATGTGGAGGAGATGAGTTTGTAAAAGTTAGTTTTGAGTATGTTTGTGAAGGAGGAGGTGAGTCTGAGCTTAATGCAGGTCTGTCACATGTTCCAACTTACGTTTTGACTTTGAAAGAAGTCTCTTATATCCACTTTCGTTTCTTGACATGCTGCCTCCTGGCTGTGCCTAACTACCAAAGACTCACAAATGAACACTTATTCAAATGTTTTATAATGGAAGCTGAGCTGAGCTCTGATATTACACAGCGTCTAGTTGACGATGTGACTCAGTACCGGTGTTCCCTAGCGGCTCCAAACTAGCAAAACAACGTGAGCACGTTCTGACTGTTTACAACTTGAGTGACAGCAGCAACAGCCAATAATACGTTAGCAAGTATCAGCAGAGCCAATAGATTAGCTTTTGGGTGGGTCTAATAGGAAACCGGTTTCCGTTTCGGTCCTAGTGCTCAATCAAATCCATTTAATGGAGCGTAATATTGTTTTTGGACGGAAAAAAGTGAAGGGGACCGAAACTGCCTTTTGAAAAAGTGGGGGGGACATGTCCCACCCGTCCCCCCCCAAAATTACGTCCCAGGCGTAACGCCCGTGGATCGCTGGGGAGTGGACTGTATGGCCATCAGGACCAGAGGGAGCTTAACGTCCCAGTCCTTCCCGGTGGTGCAGACGTACCTTTTGAGCATGGAGACGACCATCTGGTTCATCCGTTCGACCTGTCCGGATGACTGTGGGCAATAGGGGAGGTGGAATTTCAGTCTTGTCCCCTACCAACACTACAAACAAGTATGTGTGTGTGTGTGTGTGTGTGTGTGTGTGTGTGTGTGTGTGTGTGTGTGTGTGGGTGTGGGTGTGTGTGTGTGTGGGAGGTCACTTTCCCCCACCACACTGAAAACCAGGGTGTGTGTGCAGCTTTCACAATAAACTTTACCAAGCACTTTAAAATCACAGTGAAACTTAACCAAAACACTTTCAATTGTCAGTTCAAGGAAAAACAACAAATCAATCAAAATGAATATCTAAAAAGCCTGTTCAGCCGGGCCCAGCTTAAACAAACACAGATATCACAATAATAAAACAAACAGACCTTAATTGGAGTTCTGATGGCGGTTTTTGGTACAAAAGAGAAAAAAAAACGTCTCTTATTTTGAAGCAGATCACGCGGTTGACCACTTGTTTGGCTATGAGAAAACGGGAGAGGAGAAGAGAGAGGAAAAAAATAAAATAAAAAGTCAAACTCTTGCGTTAGCGAACCAAGGCGGCCCTTTTGTTCGCGCTGAGCAGATACGATGACGATGATCTGTGGATCGCTCCCGGTAGGCCTCACGCATATGCGTCGGAGCAGAATCGGGTGGTCTCTTCAAACCAGTTGACTGGAACAAAAAAGGACTAAGTTTCGTTTTGTCTCTCTTTTATAGACTCTGCTGTCCGGCGGGCTGGACTCTGTGTGGGTTCCAGCTCATGCGCGGAACTTGTGTTCCGGGGTTCGACACCGCTTTGGTGACGTCATCACGTTGCTTCCGGTAGCAGGGAATCATGGGACATGGAGTCTGCTGGCGCTGGAATATATTATCTGCTTTTTCAGAGCGCAGATGACCCAGTTTTTGGAGAAATTACTGCATAGTAATTTTCTCATAAGGGCAGAACCTCAACATAACCATGTAAGGGGAAATGAACAGTGGTGTAAATGTTTGTAACCTAAAAGTACAATAGGTTAGACTGGCAAGCCAGACTAAATAAATATATTATTTAATCTGTTTAGAAGTTAACTTCTTGTTGGAAGGAAGGTTACATCAAAGAGATTTCCTTAACCAGGATCCAGCTAGGGGGTTGTCAATGTTTCTCCTTTTAAAAGGACCAAACTAAGTAAATACATTATGTAGTCAGGCATTGCTCCATTGATGGTTCTCGGTCGTGGGGCGGGTTCTACCGTTGTCTTTCAAACAATCTCCAAATGCTACTGGACAACGAACAACATGAAGTACTCACTACAATGGTTGTCGATAAATGAGGCAGTCCGCTGTTGAAGATGGCAAAAATACATCCTTTTTCTAAATAAAGAACTTAAATACAGCTATCTGCTTCTGCTTCTAATAAAGCCCAAGTCTAAATATTCTAAAATTGATGTAAAAGCAATTTCAAACGAGATGTGGTCATCTAGTTCCACGCCTACGCATCATCCTGCCCAGACAAATGGAGGGCCCTGATTGGCCCACAAAGCCGATAGAGCACTGTGATTGGCCCACAAGGCGGCTATCAGTTTGAAACCCCTATAGAGAGCTGTGATTGGTCAGCCAGAATGCTGCTAGGCACCGCAGAGGTTCCAATGGAGCATTCCTAGTCCAAACTTTGCAAAGCAAGAATTTATTCTAGTTCACTAGGCTACCAATAAGTAAAAATTTTACAGTGAAATAAGTACGAAACAGTCTGATGTCGCAGTCTTGCTGGAAGGAAGTTACATCGAAAGAGATTTACTTCTCAGCCAGCTGGGGGGTTGTCAATGTTTCTGCTTTTAAAGGAGAACATAATATTTTTTAGGCAGCTCTGACTGAGACAGAAAGAGACTGAACAAGCTAGTTCTCAAAGGTAGCTTGGTTCTGAGCTGCTTGCTGGATTCAGTTGAGGAGACATGTGAAAGGAGGACACTGGGGAAGATGACCACCATTTAAAAAAAAACACCCACCCACTGCATTCCACCATGGAGACCATGGCCAGCTCCTTCAGAGGCAGATTGCGACATCCCAGATGTAACACAGAACGCTACCGTAGGTCATTCATCCCCTCTGCAGTAAGAATGTATAACTCCTCCGTTTAAGCTGTACTGGCATTATCCTGTAACTCAGTAATACCAATGCAATATTCAGTATGTGTTCAATACTCGTGCAGTACCGGATTTACATAGTATGTCCGTGTCTCTTGAAGTATGCTGCAGAGTGTTGGAACCCTTTTTTTTTTTTTACTCGTGGCTTTTAGTGATCGAAGGTCACAGTACTAGACTACTGCCTATGTGTATATACATGTACCTTTGTTATAATAATTTCTCCACTGTTGGATCAATAAACTCTATTCTATTCTATTCTATTCTATTCTATTCACATCTAGTGAGCCTGAGAGGTTGCCAATTCTGCGCCTGCAAGCACTGCTGCATTGGCATTTGTCATTCAACACCAGCCGGCAAAACACACCAGAGTTGTGGAAATAATATTAGTTAATAGGAATGACCCAGAAGTTATTATAATAAGAAGCCATGGTATACACTTTTTTACTTTAATCTCAGGTGAAGAGGCTAACGTTGAGCTAACAAAGCTAATGGAAAATAAAAAATAATCAGCTCTAAATATATTTCAAGCAATTTTTTCTATTACCAACAACTCAAAATTAAATTGAAATGTATTTTGTTACATATCAATTCACTGTGGCTCGTCTTCATTCATCATCCCTTCCAGCGCTTTTTCGTAAATGGCAACAACCACGAAACTCATGAACAAGAGTGAAGCGTCACTCGTTTGTTTTGAAAAATAGACTGCAGTATCCACATTTGATGACAGAATGTCATTCTTACTTCATGCACCTTTAATGTTGCATGCGCAGTGTTACAGTTTTTTGAAAACCACAATATTACAACATGGTCTTGGCTTGACCTGGGCTAGCTGTTAGCTCATCAATCTTGAGGAATATGAAAGTTTTTTTTCAAAAACAAAAACTGATAAGGAGGCTAACTAGCTAGTAGTTGCAACCCAGTAATATTTAATAATTTTTACAGAGAAACCCCTTTCAGAAAGCTATTTTAATGGAGAATGCTGTATGCTCTACACATTCTCACACCCTAAGCGTGGAAAAATGATGTGATGTGACCAAGCATTTGTTTCCGACGCGCTGTGCTGGAGGGTGTTTAATGTGTCTATGAACCTCTTTTAGAAAAAAATGCTGCCAATTTGCTGCAATGCCGTGGCAGCACCAGGAAAACGTAGGCCATTTCTAACTGGTCAGAACGTGGTGGTAATGGGGCGCAATTGTGTCATTTTTACAAAAGATTATGCAATGGTGGTACAAAGTGGGTATGGGAGCAGTCTCTGCACTTCCGCAGACTCACTTTTTGTTGTGATTTAAGCCGCGCTCATTAAGTTGTTTTGACAAGCCGCTCCTAAAGTTGGATGTCCTCCACACTCTCCGTAAAGTCTCTGGTGATCTGACCTCCAGCTCTAACAGATAGAAGCTCCTGGAGCTCTGCATCGCTTTTGTTTATCATCTCAGCTGATTCTGTTTACAAAAGTGAAACTTATCACCCGTGTTTACTTTCATTTTTAATATGGTGGCCGTCCAAAGCTCCTAACTCCCCATGTGATCATGACACTTCCCTCTGTTGCGCCAAGGCGTATAACGCATTCCCAAGTCTGGCGTTGCGGCAATATCCCTACCAAGCATAGCAGCACGAATGCCGCAAAATTCCCGCAACGTCATGCTGCCACGGCACGTTCACAAGACGTCTGTGGTGGCAGTATTGCGCTGGTTACGGTCTGTCCTCAGCTATGTACCCATTAACATGATACAATACCAATGTGATACTGTATTCTGATACACTAACAGAGGAGCGCTTTCCAGGGGATTTTATTTAATTGCTTCCCATTCGCTTTCTTTTAGCACGCATGCTCTTGGTAATTTATTTTACAGTGACTAAACGGTCTGGTGTTGTTTGGAAAAACATTGCAAATCCCAATCTAAATCATATTTGGTGTTTAAAAGTTGAACACAGACCTTGAATTCATGTTTTTAATCAAAAAGCTGAGGACATTTAAAAAAAGATATTTCTTTCAGACAAATCAAGTCAAGGCCATTAAAAGCAAAGCGTTTACTATGTAAAATTCTTTAGAAAGTTTGCTTTTAATTAATCCCTTTCAACAAACATGTCAATGTCAAATTTCAGCCTCCTCAGCAATTCGTCAGGCCCACTGGGCAAAGGTTTGCTGAGCCTTGCTAAAGCAACAGTAGCTTAGCCGGTAAGCTAGAGTTACCATTTGTTTTAGGATCAGCTTAGGCAATATTCACAAGTCCCAGCAAACCTTATATGCAACACGTACAAGAAATTTTTTTAGAAGAAAAATATACACTCTGACTCTGATAGTGGGCTCTAGCCTCACAATACTCAGTGTACTAACCTTATTTTTCCATCTGCTAACCCAAACTTACTTCTTGGTGTAAATTAACAGACTTTTTGTCACTCTTGGATACAGGATTAACCATTGGTCCGAAGAATTATAAGTTGTTTGCACAATGTCGTGTCTTCTCATTTTGAATGCTTCAAATCTTGGTGTGAGTCTCTGAGTAAATACATTTTAATGAGTTTTTTAACTTTATGAAACATTTTTTTCATTTGCACATTTTGATATAATTTCTTCACCTCTGTGTTGACAAAAAGCTTCATGAGAATCAGAGAATACAGATTGTGTATTCTTCTATGGATCTTTGCCTGAATCACTTTTAACCTCAGTGTCTGTATTTGCATGTTTCCTTTAAGCAGCAATCAAGATATTAACTGCTGTTCTTTTTATTTTTCCATCTCTCTTTAGAGACCTGCGCTGTAAACAATGGGGGCTGTGACAGGACATGTAAGGACACAGCCACCGGGGTGCGCTGTAGCTGCCCTGTAGGATTCACCCTGCAGCCTGATGGCAAAACCTGCAAAGGTCAGTGAAGATGTGATTGTTCAAACCTACTGAAAAGTCTAGAGGCCACGTGTATTGACAGTAGAGTCTAGATGCTATTGGCAGCTCCACCTGTGCCCCAGCCTTTGCCAACTAGCGACAGAACCTCCAGCGTGTGGCCCAACAATGATCTAGTCCATGGAGAAGGTGCTATAGAGTTGGGCCCAACATCCCAATGAAGTCATTAGTGCATTTTTGCTTTCCTCCAAACAAACATCTGAATGACCCGCTGGTTCACGTAAAGCCTCCCACTCATCTCCCAAATTCTAGACAAGGCACTGAATCATGGCTGTGAGCTCCGTTCCTGTTTACAGGCACTGTCAATGTTACTCCAATATGAAAATGTGGTATCAATATTTTTCAAGATTATACTTCAAACCGCTGAACAGTTGTTTACTAATTGCAGCTTTGAAGAAAGGAAAAATAAATTGAAACATGGCATTGAGTCACTTTACACACACATACACACACACACACACACACACACACACACACACACACACACACGCGCGCGCACACAAAGAATAAATGAAGACTTCATTACCAAAAAGATAACTGTTTTCATTCTTTTTCCCAAAATGCAAAATCTTATTGTTTAATCCTTTTTATTTTAGTCAATAAAAAGTCAGATGAAGTTTGGTGATTTTGATCAAACATGGCTTTTATCTGTTTTTGCAAAGGAATCTTTCAAATACCACTTTTGTGTCAAATGTCATTTCCTCCTCTTCAAAGTCTATACATTTGGCATACACCAGACCAGAGATATATGTCACGTTGTGGGTGTGGAGATGATGGACCAAGTGTGGTAGAGCAGCTCAGGAGGCAAAGATGCAGGCTCGGATAAAGTAAAAATGAATTTAATAACAGGGCGGGAACGGCAGGAACAAACACAACGTTGACAACTAACACAATGATCTGACGAAGACTGGTACAAGGAGGGAGGTATAAATACACAGGGAAAACTAGGAACACATGGGCAGGTTAACGAGGGGCAGGTGAGAACAATAAGGACTAATCAGGGCAGGAGAGAGACACAGTCAGGAAGGCAGGGGCGGATCGTGACAATATAATGTGTTTCCAGACTACTAAGTGTACCATTGCAGTGTGTTTGTACACAAGGCATGACCCGCTGATAATGGGGGAGAAATGGGGCCTGGGCCCAAGGTGGTGGTGGTGGTGGTGTGGGGGCTCATCTAATGTTATCTTGTCCTGGATCAAGGCAAGACAGTCAGCTGGCCTGACAAGGCGACAATGTGTCTTCCACCCTCACCATCCTTACATTGACCTTTACTGTGGTCAATAGTAAAAGTAAAAAGGCTCAGCTTGGAGTGAGAGATAGTGTTGTAGGGTATTCTCTAGCCAATCAAATCCCCCAGGTCAAAGACATCCTCTTGGAGACCGATTGTTGAAGTCGCCATAGCAACTGGGCATGCTGGTCATGTGACAGGAACATTTCTGTTTGCTTATCCAGAACAGAAATCTTTGTGCAATATGAGAGTGCTCCTTTACATTTTTATAATACAGTATGTCAAGTGAGTGTGTGAGTTTGTGTGTTTGCAAATTGAGTGTCAGATAGTCTGAGAATGTGACATGTAGGTGTGTGAAGCCTTGAAGTCGGAGTTGTCTCAGAGCCGGCAGGCAGACGACGCACCAGCAAACTTTGTGATGTTTAAACAGTGAGGCCCACTTTGGCCCCTGCTCTTTCCCCTTTTCCCAACCCTGAAGGAGCCATCGTTGTAAAGACAGCGCCATCCAGCTACAGATGCAGACAATACACTTGTCCACTGGAAGTTCCTCTAAACTCCAGCAAAAGTCTCCAGGTACAGATGCTGCAGTTGTGCTTTGGTGCACATAAAAAACTTTTCTATTTAAACTCATGCTCTTATCAGAAAAAAAAAGACCAGAGAAATCCTTAATTTGGTCCATGGGCACTGTCTAAAAACATATACATAAAATTATGTATACATTTCAAATTTTTCTCAATTCCACAAATAATTGGTTTTGTGCTGCATGATTGTTTACATCATTATTTCTTTAAAAGAAAACCAAATTCTGGTCATCACATAAAATGTGCACCTAAAAGTGTGCCGAAGAAAAAGTCGCCACCCAAAAGAAAGTTCACACAGACATATTTCGACTTTAGCTTTCATTACATCGCACCTTTGCTGTGGCATTGTTTCCATAAGCTTCTGCCATGTCACAAGACTTATTTCCATCCAGTGTTGCATTAACATTTCACCAAGATCTTGCACTGATGATGGTAGAGTCTGACCGCTGTACAAAGTCTTCTCCAGCACACCCCATAGATTCTCTAATGGGGTGAAGATCTGGACTCTGTGGTGACCAATCCATGTGTGGAAATGATGTCTCATGCTTCCTAAACCGTTCTTTCACTATTTGAGCCTGATGAATCCTGGCATTGTCATCTTGGAATATGCCCGTGTCATCAGAGAAGATGGAATAACCTGGTCATTTAGTATACTCAGGTAGTTGGCTGACCTCATTCTTGGAGCACATCCTATTTCTGAACCTAGTCCTGACTAACTGCAGCAACCCCAGATCATAGCATTACCCCCACAGGCTTGTTCAGTAAGCACTAGGCATGATGGGTTCATCACTTCATTTGCCTCTCTTCTTACCCTGTTGCACTGTCTTTACTCAAACAAACCAACAGCTTTTCCACGACTCCAAGACGTGTCTTTTGACGTGGTTATTTAAGAAATGAGAAGCAACTCATTTCACTAGTTGGGGTTAAAGTGTATTTTCCCTGATGATAGGAAGCAGTACATACCCAAATCATTGCAAGCAATCAGTATTTTTGTGTATATCTGGGTGAGTAAGACCTTACCAACGGATGGCCATTAGGGTCAGAAATCCCTGGGAACAGAACCTCCAGCAAAATGACAAGCATCAGACTCCCTTTCATAACAGGCAACAAGTGGAGAGGTAAATATGTAAAACGACAACGTTTATGAATGTTGAAAGTATTGTAACTGTTTGTTACAAAACAGTAAATGCATTTTAGGAAACGTGGCATTTAATATGACATTGCCCAGAGACTTAACCCCGCTATGTATTTTAGACCTGATTTTTATGGTTAGATGTTATGAATCCACCAATATTTCTCAACAACTGGACATCATTTAATTCAATGTCAACAACAATTTGATGGATATTTCCAGAGATTGACGGTAAAAATTACACACTGTAACTTTAAATAACTTGTTAACAGCTGAAAGATTATTGCCAATGCAGTAATTATCCATTAGGAGGCTCATACCTATTTGCTTAGTTAAATCCAGGTGGAAACTTGTTTTTATGGGGCCGGGCAGTGTATTTATATATGCACACCTTGCCAACAGATTTGCCAACATATACACCATGCCAACGGAGTTAACTGATATGTAAGGATAACATTTTTTTATTGTAAAATAAAACTGTCCCTCGTGCTTCTTCTGAACATTTCTACTCTGTCTCTTTAGATAATTTGTGGTTCTAGATGAACCCAGCATTTACAGTAGTGTAGAAGTTGGTGGTTTTGGGGTGGGAGTAAGGGATCCATTGAGTGGGAATGGTAAAAAACAAAAAACAAAAAAATAAAAAACAGTGCAGAGCAGCTCTGCCACGCCCAGATAATTTGGCTGTTGATCACCCCCCAGGCTTCATAAATCTTGAACTTGTTGGGAGCTCAGAGCTAGTCAGCTTACTGTCATCAGTCTGTCAACTAAAGAATAGTCAACAAGACCTACGTTTCTCACAACACCCAACTCCAACCCAAACCAGTTCAGTTTACGAGGAAAGTCTTTCAAACTGCAATACAAAATGCAACAAGTTCATTTTTTTTTACAAATCCAAATTCAAAGCCAAACCATTATTTTCTTAAAAATCACTTTTTAATGTTGCATCATATTTTATGCAAGCCTTCCTAGCATCCCTTAAAGGAGCCGTCCGGATTATTTCTTTTATCTGAGGACACCATCTAGTGGCTGACAAGCGTATCACACCAAGTTGTTTCACTTCTGTATTTACGGCCAAAATCATCACCTCTCATTCATGAACGCGCTCTTCTAGTCAACAAAACAGAGCCAAAACACATAGTTTTCACAGTTATTATGCTCATGTTATGTTGTCTTTTCATATATTTATATTTTAAAGACTTACTTGTCTATGAGTAAGGTCGCCAACTCTGTATCAACGGAGGTGTGTTCTTAAATGCTCGAGCACGCTCTGTGATTGATGTCTGTATGTAAGCAGTAGTCTAACGCTATTGGTTAATGCTCAGTTCATATGTTCATTGAGTTCTACTGGATGGGGGCGGACTTAGCAAAAAAATAAGATGCATTATCTACATTGTATCACGATTCTTCTTCCGGCTCTTGGAGAGTACAGACACTTTTTTCCTCCTCTCCTCCCTATCTTATCCCCAAGGCTCTTTGTCTGTCTTTGGGTGTACGGCGCTTCTGCATTTTTTCTGGAAACTGGAAATTATTAAAAATGGACCTGGTCAGTTGGTCTCTCAGCGCGATTGACAAAATTTTTTCAACGATGAGAACAGGAGAAGGGGCTCCTGGGTGCCCCTCTGGGACAGATCCAGTTGGGCATATCATGGGCTCCTGGAAACAGTGGAACTTGATCTGCTTATCTCAACTGTTTGTGGAGGATTCTGAAGACATCTGGATATTCGTGGTGTTGGTGTCAGGTTTCCTGCTTTTTGGCCTGGGAGGTTATCTGGCTTACCGGAAAATTAACAAGCTGTCGAGGAATATTGTCTCAATCCCGGAACTCAGAGATGGATTACACCGTACTGTGAATGTACAAACTCATATAATTGTCAAGATGAGTCGTAAGCTTGGAACTTTGGCTGAGATTCAGGCTCTGGCACAGAAGGTGGATTCCATCTAGGAGCGAGTGGACGAATCAGCATGGATTGGGATAGATTAGTTTACGCCATCATTGGATTAAGGGGTTGAGGACCAACGGAACTTTAAGACAGAGAGGAAATTATCTCTGTCTGGCCCCAAAACAATTTCTTATCTGAATCTTGTGCCCTTGAGCCTGTGAGGCTGAAGCGAATACTCCCCCCTCAGAAGAAATGTGGAATGCTGCCGTCGCCGCGGCAACTCTGTCTCCCTATCCCAGCCTGGGCGGGACTGCGGCCGAAGGCCGTTGAATCGTTCCAGGAGTCACTGTGCTCTCTAAAGCCCAATGGCCTCCTCCCCCTGTCCAAACGGAGGTGACGAGCGCTGCTTATCGTGGCTGCATGCACTGATGTGTGGACAGTTCCCAACCCTACCGCCCCACCTAGTGGACACTTATGTGTGTGATGTCTGAAGTCTGTTTCATTTCTGTCTGAGGTGTTTTTTTGCATATCAAAGCTGCCCTCCCTGTGGAGGGTAACTCTGAAGTGCCTTTTTTTCCTCCACCTGAACAACTCGGATTGCGAATGACCACAGTCACCAATTCTTGTCAGGTGTCTATGCCTATGTATGTATGTCTGATCTCAGAATTGTGTGTACTGAAACTCTAATTTCCCTCTGGGATTAATAAAATATCTTTGAATTGAATTTGAATTGAATACATGATAAGACACTTTATGGATTTCTGAAAAATCATAAATAACTCCTGAAAGGGGAAAACTCCAGATAGTAACTTTATTATGATTATTCTGCATGACAAGTTGAGCAAACATGACATAACTTGGAATCATACAAGGGTTTCTAAGGTGGCATGTTCAAATCTTTCAGAATAAATGAAGAGTTCATTAGCAAAAGCAGATGTCTCTTTGTTTTAATTTCCCCAATATCCATATTTCTATTATTTAATTCTTATTATTTCAGTCAAAATTAAGTTTGATGATTTTGTTCAAAAAAGGCGTTTTGTCACAGGTGCGCAGGTGAGTGAAGCGGATGTGAGGATCCATATGCGGGGAAGAAGGCAAGAAGGCAGGCAGGCAGGCAGGCACGTTTAGAGGGTTTTTAATCACGAACACACAGGACATGAAAACAATGGACAGACAAGGTACACAGAACTGGGAGGGTTTAAATACACGAGGAGCTGGGATCCACAGTGATTGGGAGACAAGAGGCAGGTGGGAGCAATCAGGAGAGACACAGGACTGAATAGAGTGGGGAGACAGGACAGCTTATGACACTTTTATCTGTTTTTGTAAAATAACCCCTCAAACACAATTTTTTTTTCAAATGTAATTTTCTCAGATTCAAAGTCTGCAAAGTTTAAATGTTAAATAATCCAAAATATGGTCAAATGCTCCAAGCTTTATATAGAAACATTTTCACATGTTACATCAAATTACCTATAATTGGGTTGTAAATCAGGTATTCCAAATATATTCATAAGAAAGAAACAAAATCCATCTGTCCTTCCACCCGTCCTTCCAATGTTCAATCTGCACACATCCAATCTAAGTTACAGAAGTAATAGGTTCAGGAAGGAGACTATAGCCAACTCTCTGCCAAGCTCTTCTAGAGGGAATCCTTGACATTTACATGCCTGAGAGGATGAGAAATCCATTTGGACTGCTGTAGGGTCTCCTTCTAGTGGGCTATTTATCTACTCAGTTACCCCTGGATGATGAAGCTCCACATTTAATCTCAAAGTCTGAGAAAGGACTTGAAAAGAAAGAAAGAAAGAAAGAAAGAAAGAAAGAAAGAAAGAAAGAAAGAAAGAAAGAAAGAGAGAAAGAAAGAAAGAAAAAAAAACGATCAAAGTCACGAGGTGCTTCACAAAAACAAAATGAACGTATGAAAAAGATTTTAAAAAATGTTTAAAAATATATTTGAAATGATAAACTAAATTGTGATTTAAAAAATGCAAGGAAAGGAAGAAAGAAAATGAATAGTAGAGAGGGAAATCAGTGCATTCTGGGAAAGGCGGAATAAGAGCAGAATAAGGAGAGGGTGGTGACGAAGGTCACACCAGAGCCTAAACAGGTGTGTTTTCAGCTGCTTTTAAAGGAGATCACTGAGTCCACTGATCTCAGGCTCAGGGGGAGAGAGTTCCAGAGTCTGGGGGCCACAGCAGCAAATGATCTGTCACCT
Source organism: Nothobranchius furzeri (assembly GCF_043380555.1). NCBI lineage: Eukaryota > Metazoa > Chordata > Actinopteri > Cyprinodontiformes > Nothobranchiidae > Nothobranchius > Nothobranchius furzeri. The sequence goes on along the minus strand of NC_091741.1, from coordinate 62,667,617 downwards.
TTGGTCTTTAGCCTGGTGCTGCACAACCAGTAGGCTTTGGTCACTGGACCTCAGGGACCTGCTGGGGGTGTAGGGACTAAGAAGATCACCAATGTAAGATGGTGCTTGTCCATGTAAGGCCCTATAGACCAGAACCAGGATCTTGAAATGAACCCTGAAGTTGACTGGCAGCCAGTGAAGCTGGAGGAGAAGCGGGGTGATGTTGGTGTTTTTGGAGGACTTGGTCAGAAGCCGAGCACAGGCATTCTGAACCACCTGCAGAGGGTTCAGGGAGGTTCTGCTCAGACACGTGAAAAGAGAGTTGCAGTAGTCTAAGCGTGAGGAGATGAAGGTGTGGATAACTGTCTCAATTCAGAGCGGGACAGAATGGGACTCAGCTTAGCGATGTTCCTGAGATGGAAGAAGGAAGAGCGAACAAGAGAACTGACATGAGAATCCAGGGTGAGAGCTGGGTCAAAGGTCACACCAAGATTCCTGACAGAAGGTTTGGTGTGAGAAGAAAGCTGACCAAGAGAGTTTCTGACTTTGGGAAGCAGCTTGTCTGGGGCACAGATGAGGATCTCAGTCTTATCTTCATTCAGCTGAAGAAAGCTCCCAGCCATCCAGGTTTTAATAGTCTAGGCAGGTGTGTAACAGCTGCAGCTTAGACATCTCATGCGGCTTAAATGAGATGTACAGTTGGATGTCACCTGCATAAAGATGGTAGGAGATTCCTTTAAAGGAGCTCAGGACGTGCTGAAGATGGAGCAGAAAGAGGAACAAGAGTAGAGGCTCCAGCACAGAAACTTGTCGGACACCGCGCCCCACCAATGCTATAGATCATTGGTCTCCAACCTTTTTGGGCTTGTGAGCTACTTTTACACAATGAAAGTACAGAAGAGCTACTGCCATATGATTAATTCACATTGATATTTTTCATGTGTGAATATGCTTACTATGTTAAAAAATAGTATACTTGCTATATTAACATGCACTGTATTCACAAGTTGATTTCTCTGTATTTCAATACACCAATATTATTAAAAAGTACAAGGAAAATAGTGACATTCTGAAAATCAACAAACGAACAACGAAATCAACAACGAAACATTTTGTTTATTAACTAATCAGATATTTTCAGATAATGAATAACAATCTAATTTGTGTGAATGATTAGAAATTGATTTAGAATGGATTAGTAACATAACTTTTTGAGAACACAAGAGGAGCTACTGTTCCTTTTCAGTCCCTGACCCTGTACCCTGCACTAAGCAGCAGTGTCAGGTTTTTATAGTGTTCAGCTATTTTCTCATTAATGAACAAAAACTTCCAAAAACTATAGAATGTAATTTAAAGAACATTTAATGTTTAGCCTCTTTCTCTGCTTCTGGATATGCAGGTCTGATGACCTCCATTGCCTAGGAACAAGGTTTGTAAGGTCCTAGGCAGAAAGAGAGCTAGAGGCATTGCAGGGATCAAAAAGGATACTCAGTTTTTCATTTATTTGAGGAAGTTGGCAGCCAGCCAGCCCATTCACTTAGCCAAGCAGTTGGAAAATTAAGAGCCTGCCTTTTGGTTATTCAATGCCACATAGATCTGGTAATCATCAGCATAGATGTGATAATTGAGACCATGATGTTCCATGATTTTGCCCAGTGGAAGGAGATATATGAAGAACAGGAGAGTCCTAAGGACGGAGCCTTGCGGCACACCTCATGGCAGCAAGAGGCAGGGAGTGGCACAGTCTCCAATCTTAACAGTGATGGATCAGTTTGCTATGTAGGATCGGAACCAATCTAAGGCAGTACCTGCCAGCTCCACCTAAGACTCCAGTCGGTGCAGCAGAAAATGATGGTTGACTATCACAGGCTAAAGAAAGATGCAAAAAGAACAACAGAACCTGACACCCAGAATCAGATGCCATTAATATTTCCTTTAACACCCTAATAAGGGCAGATTCAGTTCTATGGTGTTGCCTGAATGCTGACTGAAACACATCCAATAGTGAACTGCTATCAAGGTGTGCAGAGGTTTGAGCGTGAACAATCTTTTCCCAATTTTTCTAAAGGAAAGAGACTTTTGAGATGGGGTGGAAATACTTTTAACTGGAGTAATCCAGGCCAGGTTTTTTTTAATATTGGCTGTTCAACAGTTTTTTTTCTCTGTTGGTAACACTGTTGGACTAGTGTTAATAATTTTCATAAGGGCTGTCCCCAAAGTAGTCACCAAGTCACGCATCATTTTAGGAGTGAACGCAGATTAATCTGACTGTCCATCTTAAGATTGCTGTCCATTTTAAAACCCAAGTTTGTTACTGTTGGCTTCCAATGCAGTGCCAGAGGGCCAAAGTCCACAGTAGTAGACCCACTGGTGGTACCGGTAGCAAAGACAATTATCTTAGCATTTGTTCCATTAATACTTTAGAAAGTAAAGATCAGTCCAGTAAGGTATACATCCAAACAAACAGCCAGAAATGTTATGTTGTAGCCATCAGGGGCATTTACATGTGAATCCTCTGCCTAGCAATTGCAGACAATTCTCTGCCTCCTGAAAATGGAACTTAAAAACAGAAAATATAGACAAAAAAATTAGAGGACCAATTATTGAGCTCTGTGGAATCCCGCATGACCATGGAACAGTCTGTGTCTGTAGTTCTCTATACAAACCAAACACCAGCTTGATGGCTTCCATTACCATTTGTGCCAACTACAACAGCCATTAATCTGAAAACCATAATTCCTTCAGTGAAAGAGAATAAAAAAGGTAAAAATCACTTTCATACCGTTACCAATCTATAAAATGTGTGATTCTGACAAATGTCTGAACGACAAATTTTCTTTTTTATTTTTGGATGTTTTTCAACAATATTTTTAAGAGAGAATGAACTAACTATCCTGCACAGGTAAAAGTAGCATATATCTAGGGAATGTGGAGCTTTAGTGGCACTTACAGTATATATATACTTTAACAATCTTGGTGTTACTTATGTTTAGCTGCACAAAGGAAAAGCTATCATTTCCAACATTTAGCCTTGTATGAAACGTTGTTAGTGGCGGGATGAGTGCTACCTTGTGGGGTGGTCCAAACTAATGTGGCACTGAATTAGTTTCTAGTGACAGGCAGTTCTCTTCTCACTTATCTTGTTACCCAGGCACTTCAGCCCCACTTGAGTGCCAATGGGATGTGCCCTGTCATGCCTGTCTATCATAATTGTTTCAATATAAACTATGCAGGGCATGTTTAAAACCCACCAGTGTGATAAATGCCTTTTGATCTGTGTTGACAGACAAGGCAGTTCAGCCTCTCATGATGACAGACACGCAAACCCAAGGAGGCGTTTCATTATGGGCTCTTATGCCGACAACTGGGTGAAAGACAGGCTAAAGAGACGATTTTCCTAACAGTTTCCAGATGTTTGATTAGGAGGTTCACATCAGAGGTTAGAGCTTACTGCAGGACATGCGTGTGCTGCCGAAGCTGCAGGTTCATTAAAAACTCATTACCTTGCATGCTAGTTTACGTCTTGTGTTCATACGAGATCGTGGAAGGTTGGATGTGTGTGCATGGGCTTTCGTGGACGGTGTAGGGTTAGTGTACCGCATAAAAAAATATACAGTGTTTATCTGCACTATTGACATGTCCTCACCGGCCTGCATTCCTCATCTACCTGAATAAGGCTGAAGAAACTATCTCTCCCTTTCTTGCTCTCTCCACACACACAGACACATGTGCACACGCGCACGCACGCACGCACGCACACACACACACACACACACACACACACACACACACACACACACACACACACACACATATTGCTAAAAACTGCATTGTTCTCTGCTGCCTTTCCCACACATGAGTGCTGAGTAGCTATACTTTGACTGTTTCTAACATTTTTATCTTTTATATTTTATCATTAGTTTCACACTGTAAAGCACACTGAATGACCTTTGTGTATGATAATGCAAGCTATAAATAAATTAACCTTGCCCTGCCTTTCACTGAATGTCCACCTGCTTGCTGAAGTCCTAAATGAGCTTAAATGAGCAAAAGGTAAAAAAAAATATGAAGAAAAAAATATAAAGAAGGAAAAAACAGAAAGACAGTAGACTGAAGGCAGAAATCAGTCCATGAACATGTGTTTGAAAGATGATTTTAGTTTAAAGTTAACAGGGAAAAAATGACAAAACTTTTCTCAGAAAAGGCATTAAAATGTCCACTTCCATCTGGTAACAAGATGGCACCTGTGCTTGGCCTTGCCGCACCAGCCACTCTTTTAAACTTGTCACTGCTAACTTTACCCATTTCTATTTTACGTTCATCTGCAAACTTGAAAGAAAATGAGGTAAACAAGTGGGGATCTAGGTAAGAGTAACACTTCACTTAAAGTGTGGTTCCTTTTTTTAATGTCCCACTCTAATAATCTTTTTTAGCTGTTTTAAATAGTTCTCAGTGGCCTTTAAACTATGGTTGTGCTGTTCTTAGCCAAAATTACAAAACCTGTGCCATTTTCTAGTACTTAGTTTCTACATAGTGTCAGTAGCTCATTAATGATTCACCTCTGGGTTGTGGGCGGGGCCGAGGACAGGGACACTAGTAAGACCCCTGACTTACATGAGCTCCTCCTTCACTCCACCAGTCTGATTCTCTCCTTCACGGTGCACTGCTTCGCCCTCTCTGACCAGCTTGTGTGCGAGCTCGAGCTCGGTCCAACTTTCTAAACTAATTTGAAGAAATCTGTCAGGTTTGTGTCAGAACTGCCGTAAACCTGCCCATGTAAAAGGCATTACACTTCATTATATCATACATCGCGTTACCACAGCTGAAATAAGGTTAGGTTAATAAGCAGCAGCTACAGCATGAAGCACTGGCTTTACTGCCCCATAGATAAATGGTCCCAGCAAACATTCAGACGTTTGATGACCGTTGAAACGACATCAGTCTTAGACTTCGTGGTTGAAAAATGGTTCCAAAATGAAAGTTGAACTGACTTTTTTCTGGCCGTGATTTCCACGTCTTTCAGCACGTCTCATTTGGACATTTATTAATTAACATGTGGGCGTCTTATTACTGTATTAATGTAATACTGTAAAAAACAAACAACTGAGCCAAAGTGTCATATGTGCTAGCTGCATCTTAGTCTGGTGTCTTACTAGCTGAGCTATCCATTTGACATTTGAATGTTGATAATACTCCACAGAACTGAGGGAGCAGAGCGAAGTGGAGTTTGTGCTCCACCCAGTGGGTTTGTGACATCACAAGTCAGTAGGCTGCATTTTTTAATTTGCTGCTGATTCACACCAATATGAATGCAGAAATACCACTTAGAGCTTACATTTAGATGTGTCCTGTAGCATTAGAAAAATGCCTAAAGAAAAGGTAAAAAACAGAAAAACCACAATTTTCATTGGAGTGGGTCTTTAAACATCGGTGAGTTCACCAAATTGGTCTGTTCACCCTCATTCTTCAGTGGTCTTTCTTTCTGTCCCCTTCATGAGTGGACTTTACAAACATGGTGGATCGACCCTGTTTACTTAGACTACTGCAACCTCTACTTTCTCACTAGCTTATTTTTGAGCCAGTGTTTCTGTAAATTCAGGATTTTTCGGGGCTCCTATGTTTACTTTTTTCCTTTTTATTCTCATTCTTGTTTTTCTTTTCTTGATTTTCATTTATTTTCTCTCATTTTTATTATGATCTTTTAAAATAGTTGTTTAAAGTTTGTATTGTTTCTTGTGAAGCGCCTATATAGAAAATAATTTTTTCTTCTTCTCAACCATAAGAGTTATCAGTCAGTCTAACCGAGTCCTAACGGTTTCTCTCTGTTACCTTAAATGACTGTGGCTTGGCCAGCAGTCAGTTCTTCAGCCAACCCAAGATTCAGATCACTGGCTGTTTTATTGTTGCGTAAAACCAAAAGTTTCCCCCTAGCCCACATGCACCCATGGAGTGTTTGTTGTTGTGCCGGGGTCGTTTAATACCTGAGTAAATAAGCTCTCTCCCAGCCTGATGTCAGTCTTCTCCACTAGCAGCACCCTGGAAAGAAAATCAATGTTTTCCAAGAGAAAAAAGATCCCTGTCTTTTATTCATAATTATTTGTGAAGTTTCAAGTTTCTACGAACCATTTTTTATATCATCTCTCTGTAAATATTTGGTAAAACTGAACGTGGCTTAGCTGTGTGCATATTGTACTCAACATTCGCTGCAATCTGTAACCATGTATAATAGTAAAACTATTGGGTTTTATCTATAAGGGGCTTTCAAGACACTCAAGAAGACAAGGGCAAAGTAACAACAAAAAGGACATTATTGAGGTACACTGAACAGAAATATAAACACAACACAAAGCTGACCCATTGCACTCAAATACTGTTCACAAATCCACGAGTATCCTGGCCAAGCAAGAACTGGGATGTTTTCCAGGAATTGAGGGGTCTGAGTAACATTTCATTAATTAAATGTAAATGATTGTTTTAGCACATACTGACTCCAGAAAATGATTTAAAAATAGGAAAATGGTGCAGTGTCCCTTAAAGGAGTAGGTTGTGTATCTATTTCACCCTGGAAATAGAACAGTTGATATCAATCAGTAAATAACCACCAATCTTTTTCCCCCTTTCTTTCAAACAAGTAAAAAAAAAACAATGATCTTCCCACCACCCCTCAAGCAATTTGTGCCCCCCGTCCCCACCTTTGAAAGCAATTTATAACATATTCTATAAGAAGCCCAAAGGTACCCACAGCTATAAATGTGGTCAATACCATTTAACTGTTCCTATTTCATTTTTTCTTGTACATTATTATTATTATTATTATTATTATTATTATTATTATTATTATTATTATTATTATTATTATTAATATTAATATTGTAAAAAATTATCACAATGACCCCACTGTATTGTCCTGTCTGTGTATTGGTTGTCGGTTGTCTATTTGTTGTGTACTGTCCCTCCAGTCCCGCATCCTCTCTTTCCCTGTTTGTGTAGTATATCTCTTTTCTACCCACCTGTCCACTAAAGCAAATGTGGTCTAACGTGCCACAAACATAACAAAGGCTACTGCTGAACAGGAGTAAAATCCCACATCTCTCCTACTGTAGAGTAAAACCGCTCTGGTGCGTTATGGCACCCAGATCAACCATTCTATCTGCTTCAACTGACAGGACGGGACATATTAAAAAACAAGAAATTGTTTTATTGCTAATTAAACAATTACCCTCAAATGTTGCTTGAAGCAGCAAGTTTTAGGAATTTAGCATAATTTTTTAGAAATCTGTAAACAGGATGATGTGATTTGATGTGGGCAATACATCTTGTTTTTGCTAAGTCCACCCTCGTCCTGTAGAGCCCCATACAATTTGAACTGTGCGTATACACACACACACACACACACACACACACACACACACACACACACACACACATATATATATATATATATATATTAGGGCTGAAACGATTCCTCGAGTACCTCGAATAATTCGAGTACAAAAAATCCTCGAGTCAAATTCTCTGCCTCGAGGATTCGTTTAATTCATATTTAATTAATTCATGGTTTTGCAAACGCACGGGGTCATGTTTCACCCGGACCGAAATAAGTGACGCACATGCCCACTGCACTGCGAGTAGCGAATGTAACTTAACTTTCTCTTAAGCCATGGTGGACAACTTAAAGTTGTGGAACCATTTTTCACGTCGTAAGGTGGAAAACGTAGTCCAGTATAAATACTGTAAAATGGATTTAGCCTACCACAACATCACATCTTCCGTGCTGCAGCACCTGTAAATGTCACTTCTGCAAGCGGACTCGGATCCTCTACAAGATAGTGCATTTTAGCCTTTATTTCTATGTATTCTGCAGACACTGTGCGACTTTTTCGTTTGTAGCAGTCAGTTTCAGCTCACACCGTACGTCTGGTAGCAACACGTCGGACTTAAAATGTGCTAAAAATTGCAGTTTTTACACAATATGTCGGACTTTTTATTGTGTTGTTATTGATATTTGTGTCCCTCGGGATTGCTGCAGGAGGACGCAGGTATTTATGAGAGTGGTGGAGGAAAACGAAAGAAAGTAAATAAATGTTTTGTGATCAGTATAATTTGACAAAACCACAGCAAACATGCTTTCTCGACAATCCTTGTTATTGTGTGAGGAAAAAAAGTGTAGAAATTAAAACGGACGTGTGTTAATAGGGAAACAGCCGGCGAGCTGTTTGCGCATGCGCCGTGAGCGGTTCTGGTTCTGTTTGGGCCGCAGCCGCTCGCAGCGCTACTTCAACAGTTATCCTCCTAGTTTTTGTCTGGCTTGCAGGCTGGTAGATTCTCGCACGAGGGGAAAATCGGCTCAGGTTGTTTACTTATTTTTTGCACACGAATTTGTTTACTGTGAAGTAAAGTTGAAGTGCTGAAGTTTTGCAAACTTAATTTTGAATAAAACTTGAAGAATAACTGGCAATTGCTTTCTCATTTTGAGAGGTCTTTCATATTTTATAACATGCTATTTGATAAAATGGTTTACAAACACAAAAGGGTAATTTATTAGAGTACTCGATTAATCGAAAAAAAGATTCGATAGAGTACTCGATTACAAAAATATTCAATAGCTGCAGCCCTAATATATATATATATATATATATATATATATACATACATACATATATTAGAATTTTTTTAATGTATATATATAAAGTCAAGTCAACCTTTTTTATATAGCACATTTTAACGGCAACACCATTACCCAAAAGGGCTGCACAACAGTAATAGTATTAAAAATCTATTAAAAAACTTAAAATCCAACAAAGCATTATGAAATATTAGAGCCACAAGCAACTAAAGCTAAATATGTAGTACAAGTTCAAATAATCATAAAACAACAATGAAGAATCGCTAATCAAATTAAAATAAATAAGAGATGTAAGAGAAACCTGCAGCCACCTAATTGTTTCTAAAATGCCAGAGAATACGAATGTGTTTTCAGATGCATTTTGAAAGAGGCCAGCATATCAGCTGTCTTTTTATCCAGGGGCAAGCTGTAGGAGCCGCCACAGAGGAGGCTCTAGCACCCTTTTGAGTCGTGATCTGCGTGTAGCTAGCAGATGGAGATCAGCTGATCTTAGTGCCCTGGATGGGACATACGGCTGAACAAGGTCGCTCAAGTACGATGGAGCCTGCCCGTGCAGACATTTGAAAAACCAGCAACAAAATCTTAAATCTATCCTGAACTTAACAGGAAGCTAGTGGAGGTCATCCAGTACAGGGGTGATATGGTCATATTTTCTTGTCCCTGTCAGACCATGAGCTGCTGCATTCTGGACATTCTGTAAGTGACCTAAAGTGGCCTGTGGTTAGCCAATGTACATAATAGTCCAGCTGAGAGGAGATCATTACATGAATAAAAGTCTCATAAAGGTCAAGAGGAACATAGGCTTTAATCCAGAGTAACCTCAGCTGAAAGAAATTAGTCCTCACCACTGCACTGACTTGATCTGAAAAAGTGAGACCTGAGTCAAAACAACCCCCACATCCCTACCTGTGGAATGACAGTAGAAGGGCAGATCTCCATGGCTGCTTTTATTGAAAGACCTACTATACTGCTTAGACACTACTGAGTAGGTGACCCAAAGACAAGTGTCTGAGTCTTTTTCTCATTCAGTTTGAGGACATTTGAGTCATACCATGCCTGCACATCTTTAAGGCAGTCTTAACAAGTCCTGAGGAAGAGTCACATTTAACTGGAATGGATACACAAATCTGTAGGTCATCTGCATGTGTGAAACAGGATCCCATATATTTGCATACATATGTATGTGCTCAATATTGGCTTTATTACCAATATCCGATATTGTCTAATTCTTAGCTTATATAGATGTGTGTGTGTGTGTGTGTGTGTGTGTGTATATATATATATATATATATATATATATATATATATATATATATATATATATACACTCAACAAAAATATAAACGCACCACCTTTGTTTCTGCTCCAATTTTTCATGAGATTTGACTGAAAGATCTAAAATTCATTCCAGATACACAATATTACCATTTCTCTCACACATTGTTCACAAATCAGTCTAAATGTGTGATAGTGAGCACCTGTGCTTTGCTGAGATAATCCATCCCACCTCACCGGTGTTCCACATCAAGATGCTGATCTGACATCATGAGTAGTGCACAGGTGTACCTTATACTGCCCACAATAAAAGACCACCCTGCAATGTGCAGTTTTTTGCTTTATTGGGGGTCTGGGGACTCAGAACCGTTCAGTGTCTGGTGTGACCACCATTTGCCTTATACGGTGCAACACATCTCCTTCGCATAGAGTTTATCAGATTGTCAATTGTGGCCTGTGGAATGTTGGTCCACTCCTCTTCAATGGCTGTGTGAAGTTGTTGGATATTAGTGGGAACTGGTACGCGCTGTCGTATACGCCGGTCAAGCACATCCCAAACATGCTCAACAGGTGACATGTCCGGTGAGTATGCTGGCCATGTAAGAACTGGGACATTTTCAGCTTCCAAGAACTGTGTACAGATCCTTGCAACATGGGGCCGTGCATTATCTTGCTGAAACATGAGGTGATGTTCATGGATGTACGGCACAACAACGGGCCTCAGGATCTCATCACTGTATCTCTGTGCATTCAAAATGCCATCAATAAAATGCACCTGTGTTCTTCGTCCATAATAGATGCCTGCCCATACCATAACCCCAACACCACCATGGGCCACTCGATCCACAACATTGACATCAACAAAGCGCTCACCCACATGATGCCACACACGTTGTCTGCCATCTGCCCTGAACAATGTAAACCGAGATTCATCCGTGAAGAGAACACCTCTCCAATGTGCCAGATGCCATCGAATGTGAGCATTTGCCCATTGAAGTCTGTTACGGCGACGAGCTGGAGTCAGGTCAAGACCCCGATGAGGATGACGATCATGCAGTTGAGCTTCCCTGAGACGGTTTCTGACAGTTTGTGCAGAAATTGTTTGGTTATGCAAACCAATTGTTTCAGCAGCTATCTGAGTGGCTGGTCTCAGACGATCTTGGAGGTGAACCTGTTGGATGTGGAGGTCTTGGGCTGGTGTGGTTACACGTCGTCTGCGGTTGTGAGGCCGGTTGGATGTACTGCCATATTCTCTGAAACGCCTTTGGAGACGGCTTATGGTGGAGAAATGAACATTCAGTGCACGAGCAACAGATCTGGTTGACATTCCTGCTGTCAGCATGCCAATTGCACGCTCCCTCAATGCTTGTGGCATCTGTGGAATTTTGCTGTGAGACAAAACTGCACATTCCAGGGTGGCCTTTTATTGTGGGCAGTATAAGGTACACCTGTGCACTACTCATGATGTTGGATCAGCATCTTGATGTGGCACACCTGTGAGGTGGGATGGATTATCTCAGCAAAGCAGAAGTGCTCACTATCACACATTTAGACTGATTTGTGAACAATATTTGAGAGAAATGATAATATTGTGTATCTGCAATGAATTTTAGATCTTTAAGTCCATCTCATGAAAAATTGGAGCAGAAACAAAGGTGTTGCGTTTATATTTTTGTTGAGTGTATATATGGATTGTTTTGTTTTTGATACCGATGTATGCGGGATGCCCCTAATAAAAACATTTGAAGACATAAATCATTTAGGTTGCTAACATCACATATCTAATATCATGAATGCTTAAGCTTTAAACATTATCTGTACAAAATTGCAACTACTTAAGTTAAAGTCAGTATTAGAAAAATATGTCATGTTTAACTTTTCTCCAATAGTAGCTGAATGACATTCTCCCTGAGATAATCCTGACAAACGCTCTGTGACTCCTTAAGGCCAAAGATAAGTATTACATTGTTATTGATTAATACGTTAATAAATAGTACAAGTGAATGAATGGGTTTATGTTTTGAGAATGGATCAAAGTGAAACATCGCTGTTACAAACAATCTTTGTTATATTGTCTCAGAATTTTCATTGATGTAGTTTCCGTTTTTCTCTGCTCCCTGTATGCAGAAACAAGAGAATGCCGATAATGAACACGCCACTTTTGCTTCATTTGTTCGTGCCTTGGAGAACATTTAGCTTTGTAAAAATTGATGTGTTTAGGGAATGTTTGGGCATGTGGTGAAGTTACTTAGTTGATCAAATTAGTGCTGCGTGATCATACACATGCTAAGTGAGGCTAATTGCTAAGCACAATGCTAAGATGTGTGTATTAATCACCAGTAATGTATTTTTCCTGTTTCTGTATATTGTAGTTACAGTGATACGGTCGAAGGTTACAATAATAGCTTACTGCCTATGTGTATATACATGTACTTTTGTTATTATTTATCTTAAAACCATTGTCCAAGTGTTGGTGCTGCTGCTGTAATAAGTGAGCCGCTCCTGCCTGTCTGGTACTCTTCCCTCTTGTCCATGATGGTTCATCTGAATGGCTTTTTGCCTTTAATTGACCTGTGTTTGTATAATGCTTTCTGGGGTTCCCCAAGGCACTTCACAACACAATCAGTCATTCACACACACACACACACACACACACACACACACACACACACACACACACACACACACACACACACACACACACACACACACACACAAGCACAGACGTAAGCAAGGAGCACTGGTGCCACCAGTCCCTCCGCCCTCCACCTATAGGAAAGGTGGGTGAGGTGTCTTGCCCAAAGACACAACATCAGCATTATCTGCTGGGAGCCAGGATCAGTCCTACAACCCTCCAATTACTGAACAATTTGCTGTACTTCATGAGCTGCTGCTGCTCACTTTAGGTTGGATTACTTTGTCAAAGGTGACCCTACCAGGGACACATTTTCCTAGACGACATCGCTCCTATAAAGAAGGCACTGGAACTCCACCACTGTAAAGTGGAGGTCTGCTGATGGGCTGTAGGACCTGTAGTAATGTTCTTTTCATCAGCTTGTTGCTGGGTGAGCTGGTTAAAGCCCCAACAATATCATTTAGGGATGAAAGAGGTTGTCCCAATCAGATATGGACCGGAAAAGAGGGTCTGGTTTCTTGCTGAAGTGCTCTCTGAAACTTCTTGAGGAGGGTAAAAGAAGGATGCTGTCCATGTTGAAATCTATCTGGGAAAAACACTCTAATCTTGTTCTGAGATGAGCAATAGATAAACACAGACATTGTTAAACTCCCACACCTAAAGGTCAGTGGTTTCATTTATTCCCTTCTCTTACTTGTCCTTTTTTTCTCTTTATCATTTCAAGGTGTACTCAAGCATAATGTATTTACTCCAGCTCAAAGAATATTTAAGGGTAATTATATACCTTGTTATAAGGCACATATACCCCCAGAGTGGCCATTAAATGTGGGTAAGATGAGGTTCTGCCAGCATTTGCTGCCGACAAGATAATTAAGAGGCTGTGCGTGGCTGTGTTGGGTTGACCCAGAGTTGAAAACATTGTTTTACATGGACAGTGGAGCAGAGGCAATGTGGGTGCAGGATGTGGATAAACAGGGTGTGTGAGAAATAAAGATAAGTAAACAATTGCATTGCAGATAGCATCAAATGAGTCAAGCTAAAACCTAAAACTGTCAAGTTTCTTGAGTTTGTTTGCATTTCATCATTCCCCTTTGTTCCCCAGTTTTATTCCTTAAGGGCCCACCCTAGCCAGGAGGTTGCAGGTTCAAGCCCCATCTTACAGAGTCACTGTGTCCTTGGGCAAGACACTTAACCCACCTTCTCTCCTTTTGTTCTCCCAGTTTCACGTCCTTCACCCCGTTTTCATTTATTTTATTTCATATCCCAGCTTTGTAGTTATTCTTTGATGTATCTGTTGTCAGCTTCTGCTTCCCTTGCGTCTGTTTTTCGTATGATTTGGTTTGTCTGCCAGCTCCTTCCAGGGTCTATGTTATGCCTCATTTACCATGAGTACAGAACAGTTGCAGAACCAACTCTGTACGGCTTCTGCAGAAAACAAAAACAATTGAGTACAATCAGAACAATCACACTGGCAGTGCTGATCTGGATGTGGAGCTCCAAAAGGTTTCTACGTGGAGTCTATATTTTCCGAACGCCGCTTGCAGATTGTCATGAAGTTAAGAAATTACAAGAGCCAGACAGGAAGTGAGACGTGTGCTGGCGAGGCACATCTGCCATATTCCAACATGAAACTTTTGCTGCATGTTTTTCCAGCTTTTATTTATTATGTATGACAGAGATATCAGTTCATGTTGTCTTTACAAGTATCTCTTTTAACGTCTTATGTTAAATTTTAATCACCTGGTGCTCTCGCAGGAGCAGATTTCCCAAGACATCCTGCACACGAACCGCGGCCGTGTGAATGACTGTCCTTCTGGAAGTCATACGGAAACCAGACTGCATCTGTTCTGTACTCAGTGTAAATGAGGCGTCAGCCTCCCTCTGGTCTCCCTGTTAATCACACACACACACACACACACACACACACACACACACACACACACACACACACACACACACACACACACACACACACACACACACACACACACACACACACACACACACACACACACACACACACACAGGGGCAGACAGACAGAGAAACCGCAGAAGCTGGAGTATTTTCTCTTCACCTCCTTCACCAGAAAAAAGGGAGGAAACATTTACTTGAAGGAGGTGAGCGGCTCTGAGCTGTATCGTTTCGTATCGGCTGACGATTGGCCAACCCATCTGGAGGTGTGGCCAAGACTCGGCTGCAGTGCAGTCACAATGCATACCCACATCACTTGGTACTTCTTAGCCTTTAGGGAGAGGGAAAGCTCTGCTAGAACAATTTCAGTCTGGTGCCAGACCAGAGAGATTGTTCAACTCATTGTGCTGGATGGCTGTTGAACTTTTGTAATATCTTTCAAAATAATTTGAAGGCATTAATGGAAAAGTCAGTTCTGGTGATGTCTGACATAAAGACATCACTTGTCATTATGCATTGTTAACCATTCCTGTTTCAGTCGCCTGACCCTGGTCGGAAGACACAGGGGAGAATACCTCCAGGGCCGAAGTTGTCCTCTTCGGGGTTAACCCCCCTTTCTGTTCCACAAGTTGCTGAATTAGTGGTGACAGACTGCAGGAGACACATGGAGTTTGCTGAAGCCTTCATGCTTATTTTTGAACATTAAACCAACTTTTACAGACTGTTTCCTGGTTGCTACCACTTCCTTCTAGCTACGTCTACTAACTTTCACCAGAGCACTGTCGCGCGCTCCCCTGCCCTTAGCGAAGGCTGTTTTTCCACGCCCCATGCTGACGTTCATCTCATGCACAAATCATGCCCGCACTACTCACACGGAGCTTCCAATCAAATTTTAGTCAGTTTGACAAATCCTGTAACATACTGAGGTCCTTAACAACACACAGTCAAGTCCCTTGCTAGGGATTCCTGAAGTCAATAACTATCTACGTGATTTTGGTAAAAGCATGTTAGACAACTCCACTAAGTTGTCCACTGTCCTTCTGTACCTTGTCTTCTGTCCATTTCTTTTACAACACCCCACTGAAGTATCATTAGAGCTCTTCTACAGTTAGCAGGACTAAAATCTGAAGTGAAGTGAATGACCATGACCAGTGACAGGTTAGTTAGTCTGCTCCTGTGTTACTGATACCAAACTGTGTATTTACAGTCAAGTATTTGCTGATACTGAATACTGATGTGTGTACTGATTAAGGACCTATGTCCTGGGTTTGTCTGACTTTAGTACAACAGAAATAAATAACACCTTTAGACACCCAATTCTCTGATTTTAGAGCACTGGTCAAAAATATTTATAGAGTAGCCTGAATGACCTTTGTCCCCTTTTCTTTTACCTGTCTCTTCTATTCCTACACAATCTTTCTTCTCTCGTTAAACACCTCCATTTAGATCCCTCACTGTAATACATTTCAAAATTAAATGGCACAGTGACATTTCTTAACTATATAGACTGCCTTTACTCTAAATGAGCTAAGAGGAGCAGTAAAATGTTTGAGTATGGTATGAGGACTGGGTTCATTTCAGGTCATCTTGAACTCAGTTGAGGCAATGAAAGAAAAAACTTTGTAGGATTGGCGAAACCAGATCTGCCATGGGAGCTGTGGTTGGCAGAGTACATGATGCCTCAGTGGTGATCATGTTCTCTCAGTAATTATTTCAGACTTTGTGCCTGGGCACACCTGGGCTAGACATCAGATGTCTGAAGTTTTACTTTTTTTTATTTTTTATTTTCCAAAAGGAGATTCTCTCCTTGAAACTTGTGAGCATGTGGCCATATTATTTAATTTTCTGATTTAGTGTTCTGTTGGAAAGTAGAGGTGGTCCACGTGACCTCTGAGGTGGAGGAACTCAGTTGGAAAGAAAAAAAAAAACGCAAAAATGAAATATAAATCTGGCAAGAAACATGCAAGGAAAAAGAAAGACGGACAGGAGCTCACAAGGAACTGTACGCCAAAATAATCTAACTAAATTGAGGTCGGAGCAACTGAGGAGCAGCAAGGAATCTGGAAGCAGCTGTTTTGATCTAACAGATGTAAAAAAAAACAGATGAGTATTTGAACTGGGAGAGGGGATCACTAGATGACCAGGTGACCTGTTCGAATGGGGAACAGCCGAGAGTTGCTGAGAGGAAACAATGGCAGGGACTCAAAAATAACTCAAATTAAATCCGAACGCTAAGCAAAAGGAACAAACTCTGGACTCTGTCCAAGCTGGAACAATGTCTGATTTGCTCCGACCTAGAAATAATCATTCATGCCCGTGTATCCAAGTCCTCTACCACTCACCCCGCCTCCTCACAAATACATCCAGGCACAGCCACATTACCCCATTCTCTCAGCGCTGCATTGGCTCCCTGTGTCCATTAGAAAATACTGTATGCTCAACTTCACATGTACATCTGAGCGCACAAATCTACTGAGCCATGTGAAAATATTAAACCATGAAATACTCCCTGTTGCATAAATAAAGCCTTTTGTTGTCATTTTCTTTTTTCCAGATATCGATGAATGCAAGGACAACAATGGAGGCTGTGACCACTTTTGTCGAAACACGGTGGGCTCTTTTGAGTGCAGCTGCCAAAAAGGCCATAAACTTCTCACAGACGAGCGAACATGCCAAGGTCGGTAACCGATTACTTCGATGTTTTTTGTCGTCACAGACTGATCCATTAGTCAACCTCTTCATTTACTCTAACAATAACTCAGACACCATAACCAGGAGATACAGAGGAGATCTTTGATGGACAATGTATTATCATGTTGACACAATCAAATCCAGATGTGTCAAACTGTGTACACCTAAGCACATTGTCTTTGTATATGCTGATACATTTAGGATTGAGCCACAACACAAGACTCCTCTGCATGTCAACAGTCATGTGTGAGTAATGTATTCAGCCAGGGACAGACTGGGACTATAATTCAGCCCCGTGGCACGCTGACCAATCTGGGATTCTCACAGATGGCCAGTCCACCCATTCAGTAGTAGTCACAGGAACACCAATGCTACTTGGAGATGGTCTCCTAGCCTTTTGTTGCTTGTTAACAGCCTTCTAGTTGATGGTAGCTCACAGATAGTTAGCAACATCAATGCTACAATGAAGAGGCCAGAGGGCTCTCTGCTTCGTTATGAATCTGTGACTAACAGTCCTACGTGGAACTCTCTTGGTGCAAAGCCAAAGAGTAAATCATGTCCCTGAATAACGAAGGACATGCAACTATTGCAGCCTTACACCAAGAGATATCCGATGCTACTGGCCGATCTGCTCCGACATCCAAGCCTGACCATGGTAGCAACACAAAACAACGGAGAGCTTGCAAAATGAAGACGATCAACAGCTCCACAACAGATTTACGCTTCAGCTGCGAATCAAATCATAATACATGTTGGTGCAAACGACATTGGTAAAAGACAGTAAGAGATGCAGAAGCATGACTTTCCTGCTTTGTTGAAATCACTCAGCTCTATGACAAAATGTGTTTAACAGCGGCCCGTTACTGCCAACAGAAGTAGTGATGAAAGATTCAGCAGGTTGTTGGCCCTGAACAGTTGGCTCTATGCTGCTGCAGGACTCAGATGTCTCATGTCTAAACAAGATCTGGAGAAACTCATTCATGCGTTTATCTCCAGCAGGATGGACTATTGCAACGGTCTTTTCAGAATCAAAAATGGGTTTATTGCCATGTAGGTGAGAGACTCATCTACCAGGAATTTGTTTTGGTGGCAAGGTGTAAACATACATACAAGTCAGGCAATATATAGGTTAGGATATGTCAGAAAGAATCAGCATAGGAAACATAGCAAGAAAAACAATCATAAGCATAGGAATATATGTGACTGATGCAGGTCTGTGCAGTTGAAATGGTTATTGGTTGTTCAGGAGTTGTACAGCGGAGTGGAAGAAGCTGTTTTTGTGGCTTGAGGTTCTAGTCTGTAAGGACCTGAACCTCCTTCCTGAAGGTAGGGTATCAAACAGTTCATGACCAGGGTGAGAGGGGTCAGCTGTTATCTGACCTGCATGTCTCAGAACCTCGGAGGTGTACAGGCCATGAATTGATGGAAGGTTACATGTTGCAGTCTTGACTTGTCCCTGACAGTGGCTCCTGTGTGCAACACAGTGGTGGAGGAGGTGAGGATTGAGTCAATGATGGCCGTATAAAAGTGGACCACCATCATGGTTGGCATGCAGATTTTCTCAGTTGTGGGAGAAAGGACATCCTTTGCTGGGCCTTCCTGATGAGGGAGCTGATGGACATCTCCCACTTTAGTTCATGGGTGATGGTGGACTCAAGGATGCAAAAGTAGTTCACGGTTGGAATGGGGGTGTCTGTCAGGGTTATGGGGGCAGTGGAGCTGGCGTTGTCCTGCAGTCTACAATCATCTCCAATGTCTCTAGCATTCAGCTCCAGGTTGTTGCTGCACCAGGAGGACGTTCCTTCTCACCTCTGTATGCAGACTCATCACCATCTGAGATGAGGCCAATGAGGGCGGTGTCGTCCGCACACTTGACAAGTTTCACAGACTGGTTTTGTCTGGTCTTCCCATAAAAAACGTGAAACAACTGCAGCTCATTCAGAATGTTGCTGCTAGAGTCTGAACAAGAACCAAGAGAACCGAGCACATCACTCCTGTTCTTAAATCTCTACACTGGTTACCAGTAAACTGCAAATCGATTTCAAAGTGCATCTGCTAGTTTATAAATCACTCAATGGCATGAGGCCAAAATACATGTTGAATCTCCTTGCAGCAAATATACCCAGCAGGGCTCTGAGATTCTTAGGAAACGGTCAGCTGGCAGAACCTCGGGTCAGAACCAAACAAGGTGAAGCTGCTTTTAGCTACTATGCTGCACACAGATGGAATCAGCTTCCTCATGACCTCAAATGTGCCCCCACTCTAGAAACTTTTAAATCAAAATTCTTCTGCACTGTACCTGCTCACCCTTTATTTTAGTATTTTATGTGATTCTTACAACAAATTTTGTTTGCATATTTTTTACTTTGATTTTATAATCTGTTGTTTTATGTTGTGACATTGATTTTAATATTTTATGTTCTTGCTGATCTTGCACATGGTGCACATTGAATTGCTTCTATGTCTGAAATGTGCTATCTAAAAAAGCTGCCTTGTTTTGGGTTCTAGTCTTTAGTTCCTTGGAGATGGTCTGCTAGCCTTTAGTTGCTTGCTGGTCAAGCCTTCAGAGGTGTGACCAAGTCACTGCTTTGCAAGTCACAAATAGGTCACAAGTCTTTCCAGTCAAGTCTCGAGTCAAGTCCAAGTCAAAGACAACCAAGTCCAAGTTGAGTCCAATGTCAATGATGTGGAAGTCCAAGTCAAGTCCAAGAACTCAACTTTGAATTTTCAAGTCATAATCAAGTCATCTGTTCAACTTCAATATAATGACAATGATAATAAATAAATTCCAGAAATAAAGCTTCTTAAAGCTTAATTTATTTGCTCAAACAAGCAGAAAGTGCAACTGAAACTGATTATAAACAAAGTGCTGCTGCAGTTAGCAGTACAAGATCAAACCCAGAACCAAGAACGATGTATGATTTTTGCCCATGTCGTGCCACTTTTGTGCTAAAATATCAAATATGCTCAAGTCATCATCAAGTCAACAGATGCAAGTCGATTCAAGTCTCAAGTCATTGGCGTTCAAGTCCGAGCCAAGTCGTAAGTCTTTATAGATTTATCTATATAGATCTATATAGATAGATGGGCTGCATGGTGGCGCAGTGGTTAGCACTGTTGCCTCGCAACACGAAGGTTGCAGGTTCGAAACTTGGCTCGGCGGTCTTTCTGCGTGGAGTTGCGTGTTCTCCCCATGCATGTGTGGGTTTCCTCCAGGTACTCCGGTTTCCCCCACCGATCACAACATGCCCTATAAGTTCTATTTCGTCTAGTCTTAGCCCTTAAGCGAGCTGCTATTGGAAGGGTGATCTCAGCATCAGCCAATCATGAAGAGCTTAAATGTATGCCCACCACGTGGGCACCCCTTGTGGGTTATATAAGTGGAGCGACTCCACTGTTCGCCTCCGTTTTCTCTTCACGCCAAGCTTAAGAGCTTCTTTTAAGAGCAATTATACAAGAAAAATCTACTCACCGACCATGTCCAGCGACGCCAGGACCTGCCCGGCCTGCCAGACGGGCTCCATCTCCAGCGGCGACCTGCACGCCAAGTGTGAGGTCTGTCTCGGGGCTCACCACGCTGGCCTGGCCTTGACCCCCAGGCCTCGTGCCCGTTTTGTACCACTCTGCCCGTGGATGAAAAGGTCCGCCGGGTCGAGTACTTCACCCCCTCCACCGACGAGGAAATTCCGGTGGCTGGCACGTACTCGCTGGACAAGGCGTTACGGTTCTTCAACGTCGGCCAGGAGCCGGCTGGCTCCTACCGATTGGACGATGTCATCGACAGCGAGGAGTACGACGAAGCTGGCTTCCATAGCCCTTCCCTCCTGTACAACACGGAGGTCGACTACGAGGCTGGCTGCCATAGCCCTTTTTCCCTCCAGTACAACACGGAGGTCGACGAGCCTCGTGAGGAGCACGACGAGGCTGGCTGCCATAGCCCTTTTTCCCTCCCGTACAACACGGAGGTCGACGAGCCTCGTGAGGAGCACGATGAGGCTGGCTGCCGCAGCCATTATTCCCTCCTGTACAACACGGAGGTCGACGAGCCTCGCTCAGCGGGTCCTTCTGCCCCAGTGGTTTCTCGCTCCTCCCTGCCAGCAGTTAGAGCACTGGTCCAGGAGCTGCCCGCCATCATCTCCGCGGCTGCGACCCGCAGGTGGCTAGCCGTTCCACAACCGGCTCCCCTGAGGCGGATGAATTGGCGGGAATTTTTGGGGCAACACAGACGCGCTGTCCAGACCCCGTCTGGCCGCACTTCCCCGCTGCCATGAGCTGCTGGTCCGCCGCCTTCTCCGAGCCTGCCAGGCTCGAGGCGCCAATTTCCACATATGCGCCCATTACCAAGGTCGAGGGCTTCTCCGACCAGGGCTGGCCATCCGTTCCTCCACTGGAGCCGGACTTGGCCTCGCTGCGTGGCGTCAAGAACCACCTCACTGGACCGCGAGCAGTTCCCACTAAGCATGACCAGCTGCTGAGGCGGCTCGCCGATCGCGCACACCAGTGCGCCTTCCAGACCGGCGCTGCAGGAAATAACATCGCCTTCTCGCCTTTGGCGTTTCCAAAATGGTGGAGGAGCTTGACTCTCCTGTCGAGTCAAAAACCATCATTACTAAAACTGCTGATGCCATCCTCAATCTGTGCGCTGCTGTACTCACCGGTTCTGCTCGCATTGCTGCCTGGCAGACCCTTATCCAGCGGCCTTGTGGCTTATGGCCCTGCCCTCCATTCCTGAACACCTGCACAGAGAGATGCTGGAAGGCCACATCACCTCTGACGTTCTGTTTGGTCCCCATCTTACGAGCATCATCTAGAGGGCTCAGCAGCTGAACTTTCAGCCACGGTGCGAGACCTGGTCCACTCTCGGTCAGCCTGCACTCCGGCCGTTCCCCCAGAGGATGGGACGAACGGCGCGGAAACTCCATGCGCCCAGCTGCACGGCCCGCCCCGCGGAGCCGGCCTCCCGCTGAGGCGGGACCAGGGAGTTGGCGGCCAACGGTTCCGAACGAGCCAGCAGACACAGCCTTGGCAGTCACAGGAACCTCGCCGAAAACAACCACGAAAACGACTCGTTGGGGGGAATATGTGTGCTTATGGCTGCAATGTTAACTCTGTGAATTATTTTGGTTTTGAAATAAAAACCCAAAAAACGTCACATCGAGAGCAGAATCCTACAGTCCTCTGCAGAACCTTCTGCCGAATCCTCACACATGATGTTCCCCGCACCAAGCACTGCAGCACATCTGCATGTTCACACAGTCGGACTCGGTCACGTTACACGGGTAGCTGTAAGGGTGCGCTCCATTTGCGCACCGCCCCCAGCCTACGGCCAGGCCCGACTCATCCCGCTTCCCCCACAACTTTGGGTGGGACGGGATGTCATAGAGCTGTCGCGACCACGCGCAAAGCGCGCACATTGCGCGGCTCCATCCGCTGGCACTTTGACGTTCCCGTGCACGAGCCCGGCTCCCACTCGTCCTTCATGGACTCCACGCTCTGCGGTGCGGATCAGCCTCTTCCAGCTGTTTCACACTTGCTTTTTCGATCACAGCCCTCCATGGGTCGCTCCCAGTTCTCTGGTACGAGCGACGGCGGTAAGGGCGCGAAACCAATCCTCAGACGTTGCTCACGTGACCTCGAGCACACGTCCGCTGTCGGAACGCGCGCACAAATGCCTCCCTTTCGGCTACTCGCTAGCCCAGCGCACTTTCTCCAAATGTCTGGAGACCGCGCTGCAGCCACTGCGCACGGCGGAAACGAGGGTTTTATTTTACCGGGACGATCTGCTCCGATGCGCCCGGTCCGAGGACGGGGCGTCAGTGCAAACCAGGAGGTTAACCGAGCATCTGTCAACCCTGGGGTTTTCTATAAACTGGGGGAAGAACTCTGTTCTTCCATCCCAGTCGATTATGTTTCTCGGGGGGGAGCTGAACGCCTCTCTAATGAGAGCACGTTCGTCGCCGGTGAGAGCGGCAGATCTCACCACGGTGATCTCCCGCGTGCAACCCCGCGAGATCGTGACAGCCCTGTTAGTCATGAGACTTCTGGGCATGATGGCTGCAGCCCACTCGGTGGTGCTGCTGGGGTTGTTGCGCTCGAGGCGCCTGCAAAGTTGGTTCATCTGCCTCCGGGTACACCCGATACGTCAGAAGAGACGTATGTTGAGGGTTCCCCCCTCAGTGGGCGGGGACCTCGCTCACTGGGGGAATCCCTGCATCCCCTCACACGGGATTCCCATCGGACGTCCTGCGTCACACGTATCTGTGTTTATGGATGCGTCACTGTCTGGGGTGGAGGGCACGTGCTTGTTACGCGGCAGATCGCTGGCCCTCCCACACGCATGAGCACATAAATGTGTTGGAGCTTATGACAATGAGGAATGTGTTCATGCACTTCGCTGCCCTTCTCGATGGCCGTCATGTCGAAGTTCACACAGACAACCAGGTGGCGGCAGCCTGCATAAATCGCCATGGGGGAGTTCGATCCCCCCCCTCTATTGCGCATAGCCACAGGTTTACTGTGTTGGGCACATGTCCACCTGCTGTGCCACCGACATTCCGGGGATCCTGAATGTAGCAGCAGACATCCTGTCGAGAGGGGGTCCCCGCGACTCCGACTGGCGTCTGCATCCCGCGCTGATATCACAGATTTGGATAAGGTTCGGGGAACCGTGTGGATCTGTTCACGGCTCACGAAAACGCTCAGTGTCGCCTGTGGTTTTCCCTGAGTCTCCGGGACCAAACCTCGCTCGGAGCGGACGCCTTCTCACACCAGCCCGGGCTTCGAATGCTCCTTTATGCATTTCCACCAGTCCCTCTGATTCCCTGTCTCCTGGACCGAGTTCGGTCAGAACAGCTCTCGGTAATTCTGGTGGCTCCCAGACGCTTGTCCGCGTCATGGCTTCCGGACCAGCAAGCGCTACTGTCCGGCTCCCCGTGGAGACTCCCGCGAAGGAGGACGCCCCTCCCCGGGCGGATGGGATGATCAGACATCCTCCGGAAATAAGCCATCGGCTGTGGGTCTGGCCGATGAGCGGTTTCGATTAGGGGTTTCTGGGCTGCCGCATGATGTGGTCATCACGATTCAGAGTGCGCGGGCGCCCTCTACCATTGCATCTTACGCTGCTAAATGGGCAGCTTTCCAGAACTGGGGCACAGAGCGGAATGTTCAAGCGCTCTCCTGCCAGCTGGCGGATGTCCTATCGTTTCTGCAGATACTGATGGACAGGGGCCTCGTATTCAGCACTATTAAAACATATGCTGCAGCTATCTCATCCTGTCACCAGGGTTTTGGTGATAGATCTGTTTTCAATCATCCCCTCACAAAACGTTTTCTAAAAGGTGTCAGAAGGAACAGACCTGTGTCCCGTCCTCTAATTCCCCAGTGGGATCTATCGGTGGTTCTGCGTGGCTTATCTGAAGCCCCATTTGAGCCCTTGGACCAGGTCTCACTCATGTTCCTGTCACTTACAACTGCCTTGCTGCTGGCACTGGCATAAGTCACGAGAGTGAGCGACCAAACCGCCCTCTCAGTGGCTCCCGCATGCCTCAGGATCCGGAAAGATGGCGGGTCTGCTGTTTTATGCCCCAACCCAGCCTTTGTGCCCAAAAAACATTAATACTTCCTTCAAATCCAGGTCAATTTCATTGGCTGGACTTTTTCCTCCTCCCCATAATTCTGAGGAGAAGGCGGCTTCCCATCTTCTCTGCCCAGTGCGCGCGCTCGCACGATATGTGTCACGCACTTCAGGGATTCGCCGCTCACAAATCATGTTTGTGCACTACAGGGAGTCTTCCCTTGGGCAAGCGCTGTTGGCCCAGCGCCTTTGACTCTGGCTATGTGACGCCAGTTCACTCGCTTACACATCATTGGGGCTGGATCCTCCTGAGACACTCAGGGCTCACTCAGCCAGAGGGATTTCCTCTTCTGTGGCGCCCCACAGTGGTGGGTCAATGGAAGTCATTTGTCAGGCTGCTTCATGGGCTTCACCCTGTTCCTTTACTCGTTCTTATTTACGAGATGTGTCTTCAGGATCCATCACTCGTTCAGTGCTTGGACCTCAGCAGGCTGAGTGAACGCATTATGGCACCTCATCGGCCCTGCTTGAATGAATTTCATCCTCTTGTGGATGATATTTTTTAGTGGTGGCCCCACTCTTCTCTCTGGCTGCCTCAGCCTTTTAAGCCCTGGGCTGAGGCTGAGCGACCCCCACTAAAAGGAGACATGTTGGGTGTGTCCATTGGTTGAGCTAACCAGTGTGGCGTAAACCCATCCAGCTGCGCTTTATTCCAATAGCAGCTCGCTTAAGGGCTAAGACTAGACGAAATAGAACGTTGGTTACGTATTGTAACCCCAGATTCTATGAGTCTAGTCGCAGCCCTTAAGCCACTTGGCCACACTGGTTCTGTTAGGACTAAGAGCCATCGGAGGCGAACACTGGAGTCGCTCCACTTATATAACCCACAAGGGGTGCCCACGTGGTGGGCGTACATTTAAGCTCTTCATGATTGGCTGATGCTGAGATCACCCTTCCAATAGCAGCTCGCTTAAGGGCTGCGACTAGACTCATAGAATCTGGGGTTACAATACGTAACCAACGTTATAAATTGTAAGTCGCTTTGGATAAAAGAGTCTGCTAAATGAATAAACATAAACATAAACATAGATTTCATCAAGTCAAGTCAGAAGTCATTAAAATAATGACTCGAGTCTGACTTGAGTCCAAGTCATGCTAAAAAGCTAAATCACAGAAAAATGAAGACAGTGTTGTTTTAGTAGAGAAGAAAGACAATTACTGACCAGCAAGTTAAATGTAAAGGCTAGCAGAGGTGTGGACTTTTAAAGTAAACATAAGAATAACTAGACCCATTTTACCATTTTGCCTCATTCTTTTTTAATAAACCAGTCATGCTCTTTTGGATCCAGTTACAAATTGTGTTAATTGACAATAATTATCAGAAATCCTTCACCAGAGCTCATAATTTTGTTCATTTAAAGGTTTTTACTATCGTTATATGAACAGTTTACACGCCTCAGTAAATTAACCTGTTTAACCCTAATGCCCCCCAATTGGGGGCCTCTACAGTTTCATGTCCCAAACATCTACAACTGTCCACATTCTCCACACAAAACTAAAACCACACTCAAACAGCCCAGATGGGAAACAAGGGCTTATTAAATTGTAATAAAGTAAGATACAATGATATTTGAACTTTATTTTAGAAGTGCATCTGGCCTTCTCTGGTGTCTGCTGGAAAAAAAAACCTTGAACAAGCTGAGCTGAGGACCCCTGGAATAAATAAAACAATTGACTAAATTTCCTAAATGGAATTTGAACTCACAACCTCCTTCCTGTCAGCACTTTCACACAGGGCAGCTCTTCTAAAATAAAGTTCAAGTATTATTTTATCTTAATGTATCAAAAACCAAAAATTGCTTTGTTTACAAGCTAAGCTGTTTTGATTGTAGCTAGCTGTGCTCGGGGAATGCAAACAATCACTGACACTTGGGACATGAAACTCTGAATGCCCCCAATTGGGAGGCGCCAGGTCCCAAAGAAAAAAGGCCTAGGGCCTAAAGGGTTAATTCAGGAAATTAAAAGTGTGTTCAGTCCTTTTTCTTCGAGAATATTAGGTTTATTACTCAGTTCAGCTGTTCTTTGTGGCTTTGTCTGCTGGGTGTGTGATGTGCTTTATCTGCACACGTTAGGCTTGTCTTAAGGCAGATTCCTGCTTACAAGTCACAGCAGGTGAGACAGAAGATCAGACAAACACAAAATGATTTTTATTAACAACAAAACCTTGAGGTTCTTCTATCCTCAGACCAAAACCAACAATGCGGAACAGTTGTGGTCCTGGATGCTGGGTGTGTTGTATGCGTTCAGTAGTGCATTTGAAGGCTGATAAAATGTGATGTTGAGTGTGTTTATTCCTATCACAGCATCACTGTAAACACACATTTGTCAATGTTTGCCAGGTTTGTCCCATTTAGTATGAATTAAAATATAGACCTAAGTTTTCCAGGTCTTTCAGGGTTTACCTGTGGTCCAGTGTTCTCACACTTCTAATCTAGGCTTTGAACCTGATACCTGTTTGGGTGAGGTAACACACAGGAGACCCTCTTGTGGATCCGGAGGTCAGGAGGATGGTGTTTCATCCAGGGTACTCGGTCCGGCAGAGAAGACGCGAGTGAACCGATCCTCTGGTCCAGAGATGTCGCCGGGTACACAGTGTCGAGCGTTTGGCTTAACTGTTTAGAAGTTTCTCGTCTTAACTTAACTCAGAAATCAATAACTCTGTAAGGAGTTTTTCGTCAGCTGGTAACATTTTCGTTTATTCTCAGCTAGTCTTGTCGGCGTGACAGAACAGCTTGGCAGAGGGTCAGGGCGGCCGTCCTGTCTCCTCAGGATGATGTTGGTTCAAGAACTGACTTGAAGCTGGTGATGGTTATTTTACAAAACTCTCAGAACACTCCCACTCTCTCAGCAAGAAAGCTTTGGTCATGCGTCAAAAACATGTGTGGGCAGCAGTAGCTCAACAGGTTGAGTGGGTTGTCCAGTAATCAGAAGGTTGCAGGTTCGATCCTGGCTCCGGACAATGTTGTGTCCTTGGGCAAGACACTTAACCCACGTTGCCTGCTGGTGGTGGTCGGAGGGACCAGTGGCACCTGTACTCGGCAGCCTCGCCTCTGTCAGCGCGCCCCAGGGCAGCTGTGGCTACATCGTAGCTCATCACCATCAGTGTGTGAATGTGTGTGTGAATGGGTGAATGATACACTGTAGTGTAAAGCGCTTTGGAGTCCTTACCCCCAAATTCCACTACCTCCGCTCCGACACGAACGCCGGAGCAAAATTGGTCCTGTTGTAGTCAATCAGAGCTATTCCACTACTGCGGCCGAGCTCCGGCAGTGCGGCGCCGTGCGCCGCCCTCTGTTCCGGCGTCCGGCAAAAATAGAATCGATCCTATTTTCGCCGGACACCGGAGCACCTCCGCAGTAAATGGACAGAAATCACAACTGCCCAACAGGAAAAGGAGCAAGCACAACTTCTGTTTTTCACAATAAATCGATAAACAAAAAGCATTTTTTGTTTCATATGTACAGGTTTAACAACTTTTAACAACTATCAATGGCGGCTGAAGTTTAAATGCACAAAAGTAAGCCATAAATACAGTTTCTACTATCAAAGTAGTCACACTTTGTTGATTCAAACACTGCTGATCTCTCAACACAAATGATGGGCAAATTAAACAGTTCATGCCGATGCTTCTCCCACACAACGGGTGTTTGGATCTAACTTCCGCTTTTATTGCTCGGACTGTATCGCAAGATCTCGAAAATCCCGCGCATGCTTGTTTG
Organism: Nothobranchius furzeri; assembly: GCF_043380555.1. Taxonomy (NCBI): domain Eukaryota; kingdom Metazoa; phylum Chordata; class Actinopteri; order Cyprinodontiformes; family Nothobranchiidae; genus Nothobranchius; species Nothobranchius furzeri. The sequence goes on along the minus strand of NC_091741.1, from coordinate 62,639,147 downwards.
CCCACCTCAGGTCTCCGCACCGGAGCCGAGCCGTTGTAGAGCGGGTACCAGTAAAAATTGAGTTCGGAAGCGAGCGGCTGCGGAAGGCGGGGGCGGACCGGAGCGGAACAGAGGTAGTGGAATTTGGGGGTTACTCTGAGAGGCGCTATACAAGTGTGGGTCATTTATCATTCATTTATCATAACTCTGTGTTAGATGGATAAGGTGGAAGCTGGCCTTCTGATTTGCTAAACAGACATTCCTGTCATCAACCATAATCATAATTAATCATTATTATACCCAAAGCATAATAATTCATTTCATGTCATTAGAATACCTTTATACTGAACCAAGTGATCATTTATGATGATTGTAATAAACAGTAATAAAATCAAAGAGTTTATTAATATTATTATTCAATTATTATCGTGAACTTTAAGTGTCCTTCTTCTGGGACGGAACAGCAGCAGATATGGTGATATGTTCTTCCAGACATCATAGCTCCTTGGTTAATCTGTGGATTTAAAAGTACTGTTTGACCCAGCTGGGTAAATGTGACCTTTGCCACAAATTAGAGGACCTTCCGTGATGCTACACTGATCTTTTTTGTTTGTCATTTACAGTTTTTGTGGGAGTTTGGGTTAGCAGTCATCTGAATCATCCAGTCAGTGTTTTCAAAAAGGCACCTAACTCAAAGGGTGAGCCAGTGTTGGGTCTACTCAAAGTAGACAGCTTTTCAACACACCATTGCAACCAACCATTGCAGATTGTTGTGTTTTTACTCAATGCTGAAAAAAAAGGAAATCCCAAACAATACTATTGTATAGGCATAAAAATGTAGTTTCTGACATTGATTCCTAAATAAGGATTATCTGGATTATTTGATGGATCTTCAGTTTCTGCTCAGTTTTTTTTAGAAAACACTAGCCGAGTGGAAAAAATCTAAAATCCTAATAAAACTGGCAGATTTGTAGAAATAATGCTCTAAGCTATTTCTAAAGATTAAAGACTGTATGTATTCATAGAGGCCAAAATAAAAGGCATATTTCGTACAGCAGCAGCTCCTGTGTGCTCTCCCGAGTTAATCTGGCTCTGAGCTGGTTCCAACTAAACAAACAAGCCTTCTCAAAGTCCTCACATGGATATTTGCCTGACTATTTACTAAGAATCCTGGCCTTAACTTCCTCTGCATTACAAACTCAGTTATAACATGTTCATATTTTGTCTCATGGAGAAACCTGATGTAAACCAGGTAAGGCTGTAGAGCTGCCCTCCATTTTTAGTGGATCGATGTTTGATGCTGGATAAATAAGCACCCAGTTGGTTATAACACAGAGGGGAACTGTCTCAAACTGAATACTGATATTTTCTTATTCATTTTTTTAGTGTCTTTTTATTTATTTATTTATTTTACAGTTTTAGCATCAGCATTTGTAATCAACCAGCTGACCATTTAGGTGGAGTTTTAATTCAGTGTCTGCAGATTCAAGTCAGTGCTAAATGTTTACTTTTTCACCCAGTAAACATAGAAACCTGTTAAGTTATTTGGTAAAATACAACTTCACAGTGAGCTGGTGCATTTAGCAGCAACCAGGTGTCTACATTATATATATATATATATATATATATATATATATATATATATATATATATATATATATATTTAGTTAGCTTTAGCATTTATGTGTCACGTTTCGGTGTTGGTAGGACCCAAAATGCAGGAACCCAAGATGACACGAGGCAGGAGATGATATAAAGTAAAATCCTTTTATTAGGATGAATGAAACAAAAATATATCCAAATGGGCTGGAGCCAAAAAACTATCTAAAAGAGCTGAGCAGGAGATCAAAACACTAGAGACAACACGAGAAGACTGACAGAATTACCACAATGGACCGACACAAGACAAAGACAAGACAGGGCTTAAATAACAGGGAGGAGTAATTAAGGGAACAGGAAGCAGGTGTGTGGAGTGAGGGCTGGAGGGAAGGCAGGTGACAATAATTTCCTAAATGGGGAAACAGAACCAAAGGAGGACAGATAAACCTAAAACTACAAATCCAAACTAAAAGGCTGCGGGAAGGACTAACACACACACACACAGACATAAATAACTCACACACACATATACTGGGCTGGGGAACAAGAGGCTGGAGCTGCAACTGGAGGGACAGAGGATAACTAAATGAACACCGGACCTAAGGGAATGACAAACAGGCCTACAAACAGAAGACACAATATAGAGATGCAGACAAAGGACACATGAGGGCGCTATGAGACACAGAAGGGAAACTAGAGAGGATGGAGAAACATCAGGAGACACATAAAGGAGGGGGCAGACGCAGACCATGACATTATGAACTCAGCCATCCATTTGACCCCTGATCCAGTTGCTTGATGCCCAGAGAAGCTGATGAGCTTGGTTGAAATCTTATTTAGTCTTCGCTACACCATAGTGACATCACTGTCACACACACACACACACACACACACACACACACACACACACACACACACACACACACACACACACACACACACACACACACACACACACAGCAACTGACTCTAGACCACCAATGTTCCCATCAAGCCCAGCGCACAGCTTTGCATCCCTACTGCTTTTAGTTTTTGGTGATTATTTATTCATTATTATTATTATTATTATTATTATTATTATTATTATTATTATTATTATTATTATTATTATTATTATTATTACTAGTTTGCATTCGGTTGCCGTCTGTCGCTGTTTTGTTTAAGAGGATCCCCTTGCAAACGAGATGGAGCATCTCATGAGATTACTATTCTTTAAATAAATGTCAGATAAATAAAATGTGGTAAATTAGATTTTTAAAAATATATTTAACATTATATAATTCTTATTCATTTTACAGCCATTTATGATTCTCATGAATCTACCTGCTGTTACATCTAATTTTCCTCACTGAGTACAATAAAGGACTTGTCTATTTTCATCTATAAGTTCATCTGTTTCTTTTCTGTTTTTAACTGAAAAAGATTTTTTCCAGTTCAGTTTATCCAAATGTGCAAAATCTTCAATTATTAGGTGTGAATAAAAAATACTTATTTATCTCAGTTTATCTTTTATTAGATTAACACATTGTCTTTGCTTCTATGTGTGCTGATCAGGATTCAAAACCAAACAGGTTTTAAGTAGCAAAAATGTTGAAGAGAACTGAGTGCAATAGAAATCTCTGGAGCCAAAACACAAAAATGTTAAATCACTCTGGCCCAAACAGATGAATTCTCTCTGAACTGTTGATGAAAGCTGAGAGAGCGGCTCATTACTGTTACTGAGTCCACCATCAGGAGCAATAACGATGAGTGAGGCTGAAGAATTAACGCTGAAGATAACAGCAGCTCTTTCCAATGAAAAGACTCCTCCATCCAACTCGTCTCCTGGAAAGACAGCCAGGATTGTTACCGTTTAGCTGGCAGATAAACGATGACGCACCTTCTCAACATCTGTCAGAAGTGTTAAATAAATACACCAGAGTTCTTTTATAAAGTGGATTAAACACACTGACGAGGAACTAACCTAATGGTGTTTTCTTGTGCATTTTATAGTTTGACTTTGTTTCTTAGTCATTTTTGGTGTTTAGGACTGTTTTTTAAACAAATGCATTAGTTATTTTTGTATTTTTCATTGGAAACCCTTTAAGATTTGTTTTACATTAAGTCTATTTACCTGTAGGGTTGTCACGGTGTGAAAATTTAACCTCACGGTTATTGTGACCAAAATTATCACGGTTTTCGGTATTATCGCGGTATTTTTCTAAACGTGTTACATTTTCAGACTACTAAATAAACCCTGTATATCAGGAAAATGTTGTCCTCAGTTTGTGTTTAAATTTTGCCTAAAATTTGTTATTTTGTAATTATGTTGTTTATTTGTTTGCATATTTCCCCTTTAGTCTTTAAAACGGCAATATTTGCCCATAACTTCTTATTCTTTGTCTGTTTCATGTCATCATTTTAAAAATATTAGATCAGATGATACTCAGTACTCAAGTAGCCTTCTAATCAGATACTTTTTTTTTTACCCTTACTTGAGTAATAAACCCTATATCAGGAAAATATTGTCCTCGGTTTGTGTCCTTCCAGTGAGCTTAGCAGATTTGGGAAAATGTCATCAGGCTGTAATCATTGTTAAATTCATAATTATTCTCGGAGAGAGACCAACTCTTATCTGCCCCTGGGAGCCCCGTAATGCATAGCATCATCTTGGGGTGTCCGCGACACGGTTTATATGCAGGTAGCGGTGCTGCGGCTGCTTTATATAGCGACTCGTTGCATTCTCCCTCAACCCAAATCCTCAGATCACGCATTTTAGCTAAAACGCTAACGTTAGCTTGCCTTGCGTTGACTTTAGAGTTGTGGGTGATGGTCACGCAGATGTGTCATGAGATTTGAAGCATTGCTGCCTTTCACAGACACGTTTTCTGCACGTGCTGCAAACAGGATAGCCGTCTTCTATAAACTGTCCCTCGGCATTCTTCAAATATCAAAAAAAATGCCCGTACTTCCGACTTTGTCTTCTTTGAGGGATAAGAAATGTCCTGAGTGCTACCGTCTCCTCCTTTGGCCATTATTTCAGCTTTAGCTTCAAGAAAGTTTTGGTCATAAACATGGACGTCACTAGGATTGAGATATAGGGGGGGGGGCTTAGCCCCAGGAGCTTGACCTCGAACGTTTTTTTGTCCCACCCTGCAAAAACTTTGTCAATTAATTCATTATCTGAAGAACATTTAACAAAACCTATTATTTTATCACTTTCTTTTCCTTTCCTACTTTTGTGCATTTTCTCTCTTCTTTTTATAAAAAATAACACTTAATCAGTTCATTAGTGGGGTCTATGTTGAAGAAAGATTTTATGTAAGTCCATTAAAAATTAGATATGTTATATTTCCAAATAAAGCTATTCATTTCAGTCTACTGCACTTAACAGGGGGAAATGTTGTAGTCATTTATTTGTTCAATTACAACTTGTTTAATTATAACTGTTACTGAAATGTGACAATAAAGAACAAATGAATAATTGTAAAACTTTTATTCTGCCAAATGAGTGTGCAGTTGACAGTTTTAATATATGAATAACACTGCTATGATATGGAATAAAGGAGTATGTAATTAACAATTACAAGACAAAATAACAGTATATATAAAAATATCCAGCAAGTAGTAGAACTTATAATACAGAAAGTCAACTGTACAGATACAACTTGACATAAGGTTGCAGGTCACATGATAATTATAGTTATTTTTTTCTCAGTGTCTCTTACCTGTTCACTCCTAAATAGAAAACTGTTCAATTTTGCTTGGGAACTTTGTGCTCAGGTAAATGCTCATAACGGTGCGCTCGCCCCTGTTTTCTCTGTAGATCACTGACCTTGACCATGCAGATCTCCTCAGCATCAACCACCTGGTCTCTCTCCTGTTCCTCACTCACTCTCTTAAAAAATCTTCGTATATCCATCTAGCAACACATTGAAAAACATTTTCAATTTCTAATGCCAAGACAAATGCTACTATGCCATTTAGTTTTCACTCACAATAACTGAAACAGCCATTGGTGGATAAATGGGACAGAATATGGACAACTGTTAGCCTAATATAGCCTATGTTTGGTTGCTCATGATGATGGCATTTTCCATAACATCACATCGAGCTGCCAAAATGTATGTTAAAGTTAGACGGGTACAACATCTCCTTTCTTTACCATAGGTAAACATAGGAAATATTAAGCAATTGACAACCCTCATGGAAAGAATTCATATAAACATATAGGTTTTAATATATGTTTTCATATAGCTTTTAAATATATGAGACACATATAAAACTGGCTGTTTATTATAGATACATATATGTACCTATAATATAATATATATATATTATAGAAAAAATATATAATATAGAAAAACGGTCAATAATATACATTCGGCCATATTCTGATTCAGGTTTTTAGTGTGGAGTGATTTTTGTGCCACCAACTGGAGCGTGCAGTGATCAATCTGCAAGAGTAACACCTGCTCTGCAGTCATGTGCAGCCCTCTCTCTGCATGCTCAACTCCATCTCTGCCTGCACAAATCTCCCTGCTGTTGCTCAATTTGCAATTTACAAAGCAATGTAGCCTCTCTGTCAGCCAATCAGAGAGCTCTCCATTATGCAATCAAAGCATGTCCAGGAAATACTGGCAGGAAAATTGCACTTTTTTCAGATAAAGAGGACTTTATATAATTATATTTAATTAGGTTGATTAACCCTCCTCTTTTCCTGGGACATTTCCACTGTTCACTTCCTTTTACACATCAAGGGATCATTTATGTCTAACCAAACAGAGAAGAAACACTTTATATGTTGAAATTAAAAGTCATTTTTAACTGAAAAGAGTGCAATTTAACAGTTTTAGGAATAGGCAATGTGTCTTTTCTGGAAGTCAAATATGGTCACTCTAATCATGACACATGAATTACAACAAATTATCTTGCAGGCAGTGGATGGTGACTGGTAGCTAACCAGCAGCAGAAAGCAGTTCAATAAGCTGTTAAATGGGTGTTTTTCTGTAAAGCAGTGTTTCCTGGACATGCTTTGATTGGATAAAACAGAGCTGTCTGTGATTGACTGTTGGAGAGGCTACTTGTTGAGGAGAGCAGGGAGAGATTTGCATGTGCAGAATTTATCCCATAGAGAGGGCTGCAGCTTCTGCACACAAGCGCAGAGCAGGTTCTGTTTGTGCAGACTCATTACTGTACGCTCAAGTTGGTGGCACGAAGTCACTCAATGAACTGGCTGACCCATTAAGCATGTCACTTCAGGGGAGTTTTCCGACCATTTTACTTGACATCAAAGCTTTTCATTATGGTTTGCGGCATGTAAACATGCTAGCGGAGTTAGCATTAGCATGTCGGTGCGGTAGAATTTTCCTCTCTCGTCTGAACTATAACCTTGAAATGTTAACGGTGTGCTGCTGTTGCTTTCTTACCCTAATGTGATGCTGAGTGACTTACATGAGCGCTGAGCAGGGTTTGCTCATCGATATATAGGTTTTTCTGTATCGACCCGCCCCCTGATTTGTCAACAAAGCTGCGGGCTTAAGGAAGTGGAGGAAGTTCTTTCTTGATACTTCCTGTGTGCGACGGTGTAGTTCTATATTCATTAATTATTATTTCTGTTTCAGACTAAAAAACTCGTACCATACACGTGTCGTGATTGTGTTGAGCATGTGAACAAATAAAAAAAAAAGTTAACTGAAAAAATAAAATAAACCAAAATGATAGGGGGGCTTGTGATTATTTTAGGTGGGCTGAAGCCCCCATAAAACGGACCTAACGACGTCAGCGGTCATAAACAACAAAGTGCGCATGTGCCGCCGGCAACTTCAGCAGATGATACGGTGGCTGGTAAGGGTCACCGCGCCTACACGGCAGCCACGGTAATCCACAGAGATAATATTTTTTTTTAAAAACAAGACGGTTATTATTATTGTCAACTCTTTTACCGGAGTTTACCGCTACACCGGTTACCGTGACAACCCTATTCACCTGTAGTGTTTCATGCTTTCATATCAATGCCTGGCCATCCAGAGGGGTTCGGATGAAGCCAACCGTCCTTCTTTGGTTTCTTTTTTGGTCCATTTTCCACATCTGTTTGGTTTCTTTATGCAGATGTGAACACAATAATCTCACTGGGGTGTGGAGTACCAAGACCTTTTAATTATAACCTCTAGATGTTGTTCATTTTCCTTTATACCATTTTTTTACACATTTCTTAGACCATTAGGGGTATTCAACAGGAAACAGATACAACTCAAAATCAGTTATGAAAATACAGCTGCTTGTGAGTGAACAAAAACCGGTCAGATCATAGTCAGAAGGGAAATATTTTGGGGGTTTTTTTGTATCTAATTGCACAACAGTAACCCTTGGCTGTATTTGTTTGATCTACCTCAGATATCGACGAATGCTCCTTTGCGAGGGCCTGCGACCACACATGTGTCAACTATCCTGGCAGCTTTGAGTGTTTGTGCCAAAAAGGCTACATCCTCTATGGACTCACTCACTGTGGGGGTGAGTGTCTGCTCTAATGTCTCCTGCTGCTATGACATGAGGGAACTATGTAAAACAGCGGCTGGCTTGGACTCAGCTGGAGTGTGAGCTGAAGCAAAAGGGCTGCTGCGTCTGCTGCCACTCTAGAACCGTGCCTATGCAACCTGCTGCTATTTATAAATTCTTGAAACAAAAAACAGGGAAAACATTCTGATGGTGACAAAAATCCCACTTCCTTTTAATCATGAAAATATGACACATGAACACAGCTCAGTAAACATAAAGACCATCATTCTCCAAAGCATTGATGGGATGTAGTCTGTGAAAGTGTTTTCAACAGGATTTCTTTATTATTTATACTCCTGCATGTTCCTCTGAAGTTCTATTTTTGTAATTGTTGATGTGTCATTAATAAAAATTTAGTACAGAAGGAAAATTAGAAGTAATACCAAAGAAACAGAAGGTGCATTAGCTTTGATAAAATAATCTACATGAATAAGCATTTGTATTTCTGTAACGTTACCAACTCACAGACTCCCAACTGAGCTGTTTTAATCATGACTGAAAATGATTGTTATTTAAGTCAGGAGTCAGTAACTCAGTGGAATCTGTGGGGTTACCTCAGATAGAAAAGTTTAACTAATTAGAAAAATCTACTGAACTCAATAAGCTATTTTCATTTGGAATGTGTGCTTTGTAAAGAGCCCTGGCATGATTTGTGTTAAGAGTTGTTGCTTTAATTGAACTAAAAGTATTAATATGTGAATAATTTAAAACTGAATGTTGTTGGCAGGGTCATAGTTATATAGAAATTATAGAAATGTTTAACTGAGTTTATAAGGGAGCTTTAAAGGTGCTGAACACTCATTTAATCAATACATTTCCAATGGTCTCTAGTAGGATGAATGCCTTGTAAGTTGTATTCTTGGGAAGAAAAACACTGGCGCACCATTTTCAGGAAGTAGAAGGCCCAATCCCAATACACGTATTTCCACCCTTGCACCCTTCATTTGTGCATTCCAGTCCAGGAGTGCGAGTGCGTAGGGTGTCCCGATCGTCAAGTGGGGATGTTGACCACGCCCCTTTTGCACCCTTGATCTGCACTATTACCCATAATCCATTGCTGCATGGGAATTTTGAGAAGGCGGAACAATGGCTCCAGTGCCTTTTTTGAAAATATGTATTTTCAAGTGAAAGAAGTACATTTTACGACGATTAATTATATTTATTCATGCTCTGAATGTTTTAGACTAAGATTTAATGCAGCTAGCAATTCATGTAAATTTAGTTAATTTTTTGTTTGAAAGTTGTTAATAAAGTTTTTTGAAAGTAGCACAAACAGCGACCGGCATCCTGGCATGCGTCGTGGTCGATGACGCAATGGCCACTGTCCCGATTGGGCAATTATTTGCACACTTGTGTACCACACACTCTAAGCCTTACTGTGCACTTCCTCCATGTGTACTTCACAGACCGTAGGGTGTAGTGCGAGTGTTGTAATTGGGCCAAAGTGAGCCACATCACAGACATCTTATATAGGTAGATGCAATATGGACTGGTAGTAAGCGGCCATCTTGGATGGGTCCCCAATCGTGCCCAGTGCATTTATTTCTACTGAAGAAGGTGTTTGCCAAACTAAAAAACTAATTTTTAATGATTTTTAACAAAATCAGACATATGATATAGCATGAGAATTTAAATATGAATATAATTGAGTAAAATAAATATAAAATCCCAACAGGTAGGCAAGAAAAGTCAATAGCAATCCCACGTTGTCAGTTTTCAGTAGTAAACCGTTGTTGCAACTGTAGGCTGCACAAAAACCGCCAGAGCTGCTCACCCTGCTTTGACTCCAGTTGGGTTTGAAGAGAGAGGAACCCACTCAATATGGCGATGACGCTGTTACACTCTGCAACGTCCAATGATGCGTCTAGGTATTCATGTCTACGAGCCACATCACAGTTGAGCTTCAGAAGGCTGGATAACAGCAATGCAACTCTACCACCGATTTGCAACACTGATGTTTTATCTCCACAAATAACACAACCCTAGAGGAGTTCTGCTGTGTGGTGGGGTTGCTAATGCTAGCAGTTAGCTTCTACTAGTCAAGTACCGGTAGTTGTCTGCTGTTTCCTGTACACTAAACCAACAACTGCCTTTCCTGTCGTGAGTCAAGATGGGTGAGTCCATGAATGTTAAGAGACAGTGTGACACAGATCTGTCAGGATTTTCTAATCCTAGAGCAGGGGTGCCCAATCCTGCTCCTCGAGGGCCAGTATCCAGCATGTTTTAGTTTTAATTTGGCTTCAACACACCTGATTTCAATCAACAGGTGATTAACCGGCTTCTGCAGAGCCTGATGAGATGCTGCGCAGGTGATTCAACCAGTTAATCAAGTGTGTTGGAGCAGAAAACCACAAAACCTGCTGGATACCGGCCCTCCAGGACCAGGATTGGGCACCCCTGTCCTAGAGTTTCACCGTCTATTTTCTATCAGGAGCTGATGCAGGAGAAAGGTGTAGGAGACTTTTTTCATGTTCAGCCTGCATGAAAAACTCAAAGTGACTGATTATAATCAGAAATTCTCATTAAAAATGGTTTTCAGTGTTCCACACCTTGAACCTGCACCAATTTAAAGAGAAAACTCTAGAAGCCTCAGTGAAATCACCACATGGTCCCTGTGTTTTTGCATCAGATATTGATGAGTGCAGCATCAACAATGGAAGCTGTGAGTTTGGCTGCATAAACACACAGGGTAGCTATGAGTGTGTGTGTCCACCCGGACAACAGCTTCACTGGAATAAGAAGGACTGCATTGGTAAGCACCAGCTGTAATTTTTTCTTTTGTTTTTGTGGCATGATGAACTGAGCAGACCCTAATGCTGGTGTGTGTACTTGTGTTTGGGTGATATATGGTGATGTAATCTGTGTGTTTCTCAGAGGCTGTGAAATGTCTTCCCAATGGAAAACCAGCACCACGAGCCCAGCTGACATGCACCAGGAATGCAGGAGCAGAGGTCTGCTCACTGTCATGCCCGTCCAATGCTCACTTTCTCGCAGGTAAACTTGAAGCCTGAACAGCGAGGCCACGCTTTTTTGGGCAGCAGACAATCAGTCTGTTTATTCATTACTTTTGTTTTATTACTAGTTAGTAATCTCTGGTTGCAAGTCAAGCAGAGGATGTTTTACAGTAACATTAGATGGAGGGCTGGCTACTCTGTTAGAGAGGAACAGATGTAAGAATATATCACATTTTTGTGTGTAATAACAACAATATAATATGATTTCAGATTCAGATTTCAGATTTATTGGCCAAGTAAAATTACATTGACTTGAATTGAATTACATTGAATTCAGTTAGTTATGTAAATACAACAGCATCTTAATAAGTTTCAAATTATTACTATTTTTTAAGAATTATACGTTGGTATCTCAGTTATCTATCTCAATAATAACATGAAAGTATACGCCCCCAGCATCTCACTTGAACTTTAGATAAAAGTATTCACAGGCTTTGGTTCTTGTACAAGGCTAGATTATCTAAAACATCTGTACTTATGATTTCTTAGGATGACCTCAGCAGGGGCCCCACTTAGGGGTCAGAGCTTACTGTCAGGGTGGCACCGGCCCACCCTGGTCCCCTTCTAGAACTGCCCCTGCTTTCAAATAATTCAAACAGTTTGAAGAAGTCAGAATCCTTGAAGAAGCAGAACAGGTTGTTGTCAGCTGCGTCAAAGTGGTAGTGAAGACATTTATGAACGATATGTCCAAGGCAGTGTTTATAAAGTCAAAACAGAAGTTAGCTCAAAACCGAGCCTGGGGGGACACCACATAGCAGATGTGGTGTCTGACATGATCTGATTTGTCCAGAAAGGGAAAACAGCTGTTTGAAAGGTGAGATTTGGATGAGTTTAAATGATTTCTACAGATCTAGATCAGTCTGGCCCTGTTTCAGACACTAGACCAGCTGATACCTGAACCACGCTCTCATCGGTTGTGGTTGAAACCTGGATTTGAGGTAAACACTAAATGATTCTTCATTTGCTGGAAATGTTCAGAGAATGTCAAAATCCAGTGCATACGTGCATACATTGCAGAGTTTTCATAAACCTGATGTTTTGAATCACTTATTTGTCAACCCTTCCTTTTTCGTGTCTGTGCTATTCATTCGTGATGGTACTGTAAATTTGTTATTGACATTTCTGAGATATCTAGTACACAAAACTGTTTAACTACTTTAGAAATCCCTGATTACCATTTTTATAGACTTGACCTAAACAGAAGTAAAATTATTCTTTCACCATAACTTCTGCTTTCTTAATTAACAGAATTTGACTGTTTTGGTTTAAACTTTTTTCCAGTGTAAGGGGACTGTGTTTAAGTGGAGTAGAATTTGAATCAAACTATAATGGCTCACCTGAGCCTTTTCAGGTTTTCTGTGGAGTGCGGTGCCCTGACCTTAAAATGAGAGGTGATGGTTTTTCTCATACCTGCTGCCCTCTGGTGGTCCCAGGTAGTAGCTGCAGCTGTTCTTCCACTGATGCCTGAAGCTGCTCACGCTATTCATTGCTGTATTTATGAACTCCTGAGCGAGCTGTAGGTGCAGAGTGATGTGTTTTTCACCCTGCTAGGTTTTCTTGGCTTCACCCAGTCCAGCACTTTGGCTAACACCCCTGCCTCTCCTGCTGCAATAGTACTTAACACGCATCTGTAAATTGATTACATTCTTTGATCGTGCCGTTTTTCCCGTAATACAGCCCTTGCTCAGTTTGACTTGGCAGACATTGTGTAAGAAAGATTGACAGCTCTGAGGCATGAAGTGAAAGATTTGTTTTTCTGTTCTTTTGGAGTCATCTTAGTTTTAGAGAGGTGGAAGCTGTGTAAAATTCCTGTGGTTCAGTGTAAGCTGCACTCTTATTTAATCATTTTGCTTTTACGATTTCCTAAGGCTTCACCCCTCATTTCTTATGTGAAATGCATCTTTGTGTGCACGTGTGTCAGGGGACAAAAACAACATTAATACATCTTTCATTCTGGCTTTAATTTTATGGTCGGTGTTGGGGTCACATGGAAGCATACACGTCTGCTCTCGGCATGATTTTGAAAATAACAGTATGAAACGACCATTAAACATTTTAAAAACTTTTTCCGACTCCCACAGCTGCGTTCTCAGTAAGACTACCAAACATCCTGCAGTCTCGCTTGGTTGCACGTACTCTCATCAAAGTCTAACATGTTTGTTGCAGATCCGGAGAACTACACGCTGAGCTGTGGAGTTTCCGTCCAGCCTGGTAATACTCCTCCGAAGACTAATGCCACTTCTGCTTTACCATCTTGTGCTGGTACAGTAAATCCAGCAGCACAACACACGCAGTACTGCTGACCTCTAAATGTGTTTTATTTAAATCTCAGAATGTTCTACAAGGTGTCCCCATCTCTTTATTCATCCTTAAAGACACAATGTGTAGTTTTTACCATTAATCTCTGGAAATATCCATCCAAATGTTGTTGAAAATGGATAAAATGATGTTCAGTCGTTAAAAAATATTGGCGGCTTCGAACAGTATTACCATGAATATTGGATCTAAAGTACATAGGGCATAGGTCTTGCCTCTTTGGTAAACGCCAAATTAGATGCTATGTTTTCTTCCGGCCGGCTCGGGCTCCTGCTCCTATCGATGACGTCACACTAGATGATTGGCTGGACGTATGACGTACGAGTTCTACGACCACGTTCAAAAACATGAATTTAATAACAAAAATAATAGACTCTTTCCAAAACATATGAAAGAACAGAATCGAAAAAGAGATGCAATTTATTTTGGCTGAGTGGTATTGCTATAGGGTGATGACATCATCGGCAGGCGCTGAGCAGATCCGGAAACTACAGCGCCAGAAAACTAGCATCAGCAAAGTATTCTCTTGACAGGATTAACTGAAGGACCATCAAAGTCTGAGAATTTCTTTGCAACAGTGTCAGGCCAGTATGAATACAGAGGAGGTACGACACTGCAGCAGCGGGGGTGCAAATGTGCCTTTGCTTAATGATGAATCAGGCTTGAGAGGTACCCAGTGATGTTGGTATACATTGTGACAGGACTGCACTGCAGCCGAGTCTTGGCCACTCCTCCAGATGGCTCGGCCATTCGTGAGCCGATACGAAACGATGCAGCTCAGAGCCCCTCGCCTCCTTCAAATAAACATTTCCTCCCTTTTTTTCTGGTGAAGGAGGTGAAGAGAAAATACTCCAGCTTCTGCTGTTTCTCTGTCTGCCCCTGTGTGTGTGTGTGTGTGTGTGTGTGTGTGTGTGTGTGTGTGCGTGCGTGCGTGCGTGCGTGCGTGCGTATGTGTGCGTGTGTGTGTGTGTGTGCGTGCACACACATGCTTGTTAATGGCTGGATTCTGTGATGGAGAGACTGCGAGAGTTTGCATGCAGGAGTGGGAATGTGGGTGGTGCTGTCAGTCACAGCTGCAGCACCACCCTCTTGGTCCACCAGGCGACACCTCCTTTCCTTCAGACAGGAAGTATGGGTGGAGTAAGACTCTGGCAGGGTGATGACTGACTCTTTAAGTAAAAATATAAAACGGTAAAATTGTTCCAGTTGGGAAACATTCAAATGCATAACATAAAACACACTTTGTTGCTTTAACAGCCTTGTTTTTCTTTCGATTTTTGTAAACACAGATCCACTGGCCCCTCCCATAAAGCAGAAGGCTAAGTTTAAGATCAAGGATGCAAAGTGTCACCTGAGTCCCCGCAACAAGGAGAAGCACAAAGACTTATCCAAGCAGAATATCCAAGGTATACGGTAGAACATCTCGCATGAAGCAACAAAGTCAAATTAGTCTGTGATGTCACTTATTCTTCTACAACTCCATGGATGTTGCTATTTTTCTACTCTGTAAGGAGGCCAGTTCCCCTGCACAGATGATTGTCAAGTAACATTTGTCAACCTCAAATGTGACTCATCAAAAAAGCGTCGTAGAGGTCGCAAATCTCCATCGAAAGAGGTTTCCCTCATCACGGCCGAGTTTGAAATGGAGATGAAGGAGGATGAAGCATCAGGTGGGATGGTTGTACGAAGGGTCTGAGCTTTATTTAGAAATAAAAATATGAACAGACTAGAATTAGAACAAGTTGGCTATATTTTTATCTCTATCTATTCAATAATTAAAAATCACCTCACTATGTTTTTAGACTCCTGCAACGTCGACTGTGTTCGGAACAAAATGAAGCAGAAGCTGCAGAGTGCCATGCGGACACTCAGGAAGTCCATCAACAAACAACAGTTCTACATCCAGTTTTCTGGAACAGAGTATGAAGTGGCCCAGAAACCTTCCAGGATACCAGAGGGAGTTGAGACCTGCAGTACGGGCCAAGTCTTCCAAGATGGAAAATGCGGTATGTCTGGAATTAATGGGGCTGCCTAGTTTGCCATACTGTGTGAAGCTAGAAGAAGAAATCACTCCTGTGTTTTGTTCCCCAGTGGGCTGTAGTGTAGGCACGTTTTACAGTGGGAAGCAGGAGCAGTGTGTCCAGTGTCCTCCGGGAACATACCAGGACATGGAAGGGCAGCTGTCCTGTGAGCCATGTCCTGGTACTGAAGAACAAGGAATCACTGGTGCCAAGAATGTGTCTCAGTGTGGAGGTAACTCACGAATCCCATTTGATCACGTCTGAAAGTTTACTTCTGTGGATATTGAGGTGGGGTTGGAAACCATGGTCCTCTAGTGTCGCTATCTAGCATGTTTCAGTTGTTTCCCTGCTCCAAATTCAGTGGTTGAATCACCTGTTCATCAGCTCATGAAGCTCTGCAGAAGCCTCTTAATCACCTGCTGATTCAAATCAGGTGAGTCAAGGCAGGGAAACAACAACATGCAGGATAGTGACCCTCAGGGTACCTGGATCCCCCACTCCTGATCTTCTCCGATTTCACACTGGAGGCATCAGTGGCGTGGAACAACAGAGCAACACTGCCTCAAATGCAATCCAATAATCAATAAGAATAAATAAAAAAATATATCATTATCGAACATTTCTGACTGTAACCGATATCATTGTTTCCATGTCAATGAACTTGGCATTAACAACTAGAAAGATGGATGTGGGTTGGCGACATTCATGTCACTTTAAGAAGTTGTACCACCTCAAGTCACATGAAGACATGACTCAGCATAATACACGTGACAGCCACATCTAGTGGACAACTTTTGTTTTTGCGCATACATGTAGTTATCGTCCATTTGTCGTTATCAAGGGGAACTCTTTAATGTACTGTAACATTAATTTTAGGCCATATCACCCAGCCCTGCAGTCTATGTGTTGATCCAAACTGACTGCAGCGAGGACATTTTCAGGCGTGTCCCAAAGACAGCACGCCGTGCTGCACCACGCCTCTAAAGATCGGATTAAACTGTATTTTTGCCGCTTTTGGAACACGTCAATTTCCACAATTAACATAGGGCTAGACAGGAAATCACACACTGTTTCAGTGTAAAATGTTTAGTAATTTTCAAAACAAAAGTCTATTGCAGTGATGTGATTTCTTTTCCATGTAGATTATGTCAATACTTGTGACCTAACGGCTTATTTACTCCCAGCATCTTTCAAGAAATGCAATGGTGTGTTTCATGGCTTTAATCCTGACTGTAGAGGGGAACTACATCAGATATGACCTCAACCAATCATATCAAAAGTGATCTTCTTCTTCTTTTGGTTTAATGGCGGACACCATAAACAAACCAAGACCTTTGAAGTTTCGAAGGATTTTATGATCTTGCGAGTCGAGCGAGGAGGACGGGGGAGAAGCTGCTCCATGGCTGAGACTCTTCTTGTGTGGAATACACGCGAGTAAACCGTTCCTCTGCTGTTCGGCGCCGCTGATGCCTCCAGTGTGAAGTCAGTGTTAGGGTTCAGCTTAAAGAAAGGCTGATCGTACACAGATAATGTTTGAAAAAGTTCACCAATTTTTGGTTTTCTTGTGACAAGATAAGAACCTGAATCTGTATGAGCTCAAAGTTGTTTGGCTGAGAATCAATTTGAGACAAAAATGCATTGTTTATTATTGTGTGTCCCACAGGTCAGTGTCCAGCAGGTCAGTTTTCTGCCGATGGGTTCCGGCCGTGCCAGTCTTGTCCTGTAGGCTCCTACCAGCCAGAACCGGGTCGGGTTATGTGCTTCCCATGCGGGGGAGGCCTCATGACCAAGTATGAAGGTTCTGTTTCCTTCAGGGATTGTGAGGCCAAAGGTTAGGCTGTGTTTGTCTTCACCAGCTCCTATATGGTCTTAATATTTCACCATCTCTCTCCACATATTTTAAAGATGTCATTTTGTTTAGTTCTATATTTTAATATATACTGTGTCTCTCTTTGAAAGTCCACTGTGCTCCAGGACATCACTACAACTCCAGTACCCATCGCTGCATCCGCTGTCCAGCAGGGACATACCAGTCTGAGTTTGGACAAAACTACTGCATCGCCTGCCCTGGAAACACCACAACTGACTTTGATGGTGCCACTAATGTATCCCACTGCAAAAGTAGAGCTTCCTATTTCTATCTAGTATTAATCTTAGCCACCGTGGGGCGGTGTTTTTGGATGGTTGGTTGATGTTATTCAGCATCAAATGAGTTTTAAATGAAAACATTCCTTTTTCCTCAGACCAGCTGTGTGGAGGGGAACTGGGAGACTACACTGGCTACATCGAGTCCCCTAACTACCCAGGAGATTACCCGTCCAACGTGGATTGTGTCTGGACCATAAATCCACCACATAAAAGGCGCATCCTCATTGTTGTGCCTGAGATTTTCCTCCCCATCGAAGATGAATGTGGAGATGTGCTGGTTATGAGAAAGAGTGGTAAAGAGATTTGCTATTTGTTTTGGAGAGCTTGTGATTTTATATGAAGAGATTTCCACTCTATGTGTATTTACATATTTTATTCAGCAGGAAAAGCCTGGTATCCAACTTTCCAGTTTCCAATCATCTTTTTTCACATCTGAGCCTGCTCCCAACCTCACACAGAAACCTTTCTAAAATACTTCCTCCTTAATGCTAAATATTAAACAGGACTGAGTGCATGATTCATGGGCGTGTCCCATAAGAGATCTCACTGACTGGGGCCATATTATGCAAAACTCACTTCTTGCATTTTTTGCTGCTATCTGAATCTCTACTGTCTCTATAAACATTTCATAAGTGAAAAAACAAACATTAATCCATTTTCTGTCAGTGTTTGATTTGGCAATTTGTTCCTAAAATGAGCCATTTAAAAATGTACCAGATTGTGATGTCACAAATGGGAAAATTTGCAGAGGGAACCCCACACACAAACACACATCACCACTATCACCACATGCTGGAAGAGCAGCAACTCTTTACCTCATAACATCCTATCGGGGGGCATGGCCAGCAACAGTTCATTTTCTTAAAGTGACAGAGCCCTGAAATGGCTCATTATGGAAGGTACTGAAACTGTCAAGAATAAAACTGATCAAGTCAGTTGAAGTGAGAGGGCTTTTATGCAAAGAACTTCATAAATATGTTTTTATAGACTATTATGTATATAACTTAAACATTTATCACTTTACCTCACCTTTCTGAAAGAATGGTTGGTCAAACAGATGTGAAATAGATCCAATTTATCTTTGAATTTGTCCTTTTTCTAATATTTTTAATTCCATTCATAGTTTGTTAGCAAATGTTCTAGTTTTGTTTGTTAAAACCCAAGTATAAAATAGTTTCTATGCTAAATGTGCTCCTATATCACATTTTCAGTTTATTTTCAATGTTCCTCTAAGGCAGAGGTCCTCAACTAACTTTGTTAAAGGGCTAGAGTTTTTCCAGCAGAAACCATGAGGGACAGATGCTCTTCTAAAATAAAGTTCAAGTATTGTTGTATCTTATTTTATTAATACTTAAAATGGTTTGCTTTCCATCTAAACTGTTTTGATTGTAGTTTTAGTTGAGTTTGGAGAACGTAAACAGTTATTGATATTTGGGACATTGACTTTGCTGCTGAATTTTAAAGTCCTCCAGGTGGGGGGAGTTATGGCCCAAAGGGTTGGGAGGTTGGGGGGAGAGGTCTGGCGGGCTGGATGTGACCCGCAGGCCGCCTTTTGAGATTCACTGCTCTAAGGTCTCTGATAAAGCTCACCACAGGACCTTTTAGCTTTTTTAGTTTCGCCCGTATTATGGCTCAGACTCAGAATCAACTGAGATCAGTTTTGAAATCTGATGACATTAAATTGAAAGGAAAGTGCTGCTTTTCTACTTCCTGTTTCGTTTTTCACACGTGATAGCCGTGCAATAAAGAATCCAGCGCATCCACGTGTGACAGGGACGTAAAACACCATAACACCTTTGTCCTGTTCCTCCAGCGCTGCCCACCTCCATCACGACCTATGAGACATGTCAGACCTATGAGCGGCCCATCGCCTTCACCTCCCGCTCACGAAAGCTTTGGATTCAGTTTAAGTCCAATGAGGGGAACAGTGGGAAAGGCTTTCAGGTTCCATATGTCACCTATGACGGTGAGTTTGTTTCTGTTTCCACACAACCTTCGTTGTGTGAAGTAGATGCCATCCCTCCTTCTCCCTTTTGTGTTTTAGAGGACTACCAGCAGCTGATAGAGGATATAGTCCGTGATGGAAGGCTTTACGCATCTGAAAACCACCAAGAGATACTTAAGGTATTAAGTGAAGCTTTGCAATGCCTGCATTTGTCTTCATGCGGAGCTAAAAACGTAAATACAACAAAAAATGTTCTTTCCTTCATAATAGATACTGAGATGCGATGTTGTTTTGTCCTTCTGCAGGACAAGAAGTTAATAAAGGCTCTCTTTGACGTACTTGCTCACCCCCAGAACTACTTCAAGTACACATCAGCAGAGTCCAGAGAGATGTTCCCTCGCTCCTTCATCAAACTTCTGCGCTCCAAAGTGACTAGGTTCCTTCGACCATACAAATAGAAGGGGAATGTGCACTTTTTTCTTTTTATTAAAGGTCGTCTCATCCTGCATCATTTAAAATTCAGCAACTGACACATAAGTCCCTGAACAACTTCTGCCCCTCTACAGAAATCCAACCGTTTGTGGCCAAAAACCTCGCCCTCGGTCTTTCTTGTCACACGATGCCTTTCAGTGTCCCTCACCCTCTCAGCATGAATGCACAATTAAACAGCTTCCCGCCAGTCAACTCCACGGTTTGACAAATACAGGTGTCTGAAAGCCAGCATCCACATGTTTCAGTATAGAACAAATTCACTTAGTATTTGATTTTTAATATATTTTTCTTAACTTTGATCATATAGAAGCATATAGAATTTTAAATAATGCACTATAGATTAAAAGCACAGTACTAATGATCCTAATGAAGCTCTGGTTTGTAAATGTTAGGGCACAACTTGGTGTCCTCTGAATCCAGAATGATCTAAACTCCCTATCTCTGAGCAGTTTTGGGTGTAGGATGCCTGTAAGTAATTAATTTACAGTTTTATTTTAAATCAAGCCATAAGAATTTCACGCAAACAATGAGCCTGCTTAGAAAAAAAAACATTTGAAAATAGGCTGGCAGGTCTTTATCTTCTCCTGACACGACTGGAAGACTGGAAAGAAGGCAAAACAGCTGCAGAATAATTAGTACGTTCTTTTCAAAGCTGAATAATGTGAAACAGAAAGTTTTTAAATAGGGTTTCCACGAATCACTTAGATATTTTTCCAGACTTGAGTTGTTATAAGAGTTATAAAAGAGCATGTTCTCTGCAGAATTCCAGCTTCTGTGGAAAAGGTGTTTTGTTGTTGCTCTGTGTAAAAATCATAAAAAAGAAACAAAGCAACAAGGGTTCATTCTTGTGCCTGTTTATAGTATGCTGCCTAAATACACGTCATAATAACGCTTTCATTTAATGTCCTTAATTTGAGCATTATTGCCACCTAGTGGCTCCTTAATGTCAAAAACTTGCTTCATCATCTGGATTGCGATGTTTTCCTCTTGATTTAAAATGGATAATTTGTATTTCATAGAATGATTCATGTTGATAGGACTCAACAGGTAAAATCAAGAAAGACGTTTGATAAAGTAAAATCTGAGATCTAAACAAGAGACTAGAAAGGCCTACAACTGTACCTGGACACGGGCCTAGCAACAGATGGGACCAGGTGAGGTAATGAGAAGATGAGTGGCAGTTTAGTGGCAGGCAAACAAGAGCTGAGGGGACACATAGACCACCAAACAACTAACCCCATGGCTGGAGCCAGGTTTTCTGGTTGGCCCGCTTTGTTGAGCTGAAAGCTTTCAGGATCATGGAGGATGGGAGGATGTGAGTGTGGACAGATCACCATGGTAACAGATAACTGGTACAGTGATTCTGTTCTTAATGAAACCCATCCTTCTGTTAACTTTAACAGCTAATCAGTAGGGTCATAAGGGGCGGGGGTGGGGGTGGGGTGGGGGGTTAACTCCTGCTGCAGCTATAGCAGGAGAGGCCTGGACAGGTCGCCTGTCCATCATAGGGACACAGAGACAAACAACCAGTCACACCCTCACTCAGACTGTCCCACATCAGCCTGACATGCATTGGGAGGAAACCGTAACACCCAAAGAAGACCCACACGTGCATGGGGAGAACATGCTAGCTCCCGACAGATGGGTCATAAGTAGGATAAATTATGTCTACCACTTCTTCTGAAGTACTTCATACACCTTTAATTTGAGCTTGGCTGTTTTCACCCATTTTTTCTGGTCTGTGTGCTTTTAGACCTTAACCCCAAAAGCCCTCTTATAACTTTGATTAAGAAATAGTTTTTGCAGTGTTTCGTTACAAAGTTTTCAGGTTGGGAGCCATCTTTAGCATGTTAGATATGACGGTTTTTTGGATTAATCTTTGTCGCAAAAACACATTTCATAAAATATGTGAAAAGTTTATTTTGTTTATTTTGAACTTCAAGTTTGTCAGAAAGGAGCATCAATAAACATCAGTTATAAATAAAATGTAGGCTGGAGAAAAATAAACAAGGAAGTCATGTTGAGATTAAACTGGAAACATCCAGATAAGAGTTAACATGTTTAGACAAAAAAGTTTTGTTTTTATTACTGTTGTAACCAAGAAATATGGATAATTTTGCTCAGTAAACTATAAAAAAAAGATGCAATTTTCAATATGAGGTTCATTTTGTTGCCTGCTTCCTTCAATCCTTCACAATAAGAGTCTCAAACATGCCCACATGCTACAAAAGTGCTCGAGTATTGTTGGGCAATCTAATTAAACAAGCTACTTGCATTAGCTTCAGATGATTGAGACTTTTATTGTGAAGGATTTAAAGGCATTCTTAGAGGTCTGCCTTTTTTTTTATAGTTTAGTCAGTAAAATACACCAAAAACCTTCTGTTACAATACTTCCTCCATTCTTCACAAACTACTTAATACTTTTCCCCTCAACATTCCAACTTTTATCTTGACATCAACTCTTTTTATTTTGAAATTTCATCAACTAGACACCAAACCTCTTTGATAGAAACTCTATCAGCAGGCCACCATCGGCAAACCAGAATCAGTCGGACCTGTTTGTGCTGTGCTCCACGTGTGTTCTCCTTTTCCTTACTCCTACTCTCTACCTCCTAAATGTTTAACCTCTTTGGGCCCGTTTGTTTTTGCTCTGCTCCACGTCTCGCTCCTTCCTGTCATTTACATCAAGCTAGTCAGAACTCGCAGAGCTCTATGTTGCTTTACGTTTTTGTCATGATGTATGGACCAAGCCTGATGAGAAACGAACCCACAGAAAACATGCTTGTCTCCTAAACTGTGTTTGGTTTTTATGTGGCCTGATGTGCACAAGTCAGATGAAAACACAACTAGTGCACTTAAAACACACCATTTACACAGAAAAGTCATTGAAATCTAAACACACAGATGTTCACTCCTGAGTGTGTGCTTCACCAGCCCAAAGAGAGATGACCTGGGCTAAATCACAAAGTCCAGATTATACTTTTGAATAAAATTATAAGATGAGATTAACTACCTACAAGTAACAAATGGTTACTTTAGAACAAAATATTATGTGATTTAATTAATATTTGGAACTTTAATTGCACTTGAATGTTATGGTTTGAATTGTGGGGGGGGGGGGGGGATTCTTCGTTTTGTTACCTATGTTGTGTTGTTTTGAAATGTGTCACAAGTGGTGGTGATATGAAAGAAGGATAGCTGTGTCTCTTGTTATTTTACTTCCTTTCTTTAGCCAACAGCAACCAGAGAAAACCCGTTAAACTGAAGCTCGCTGTGCTTCTAGGATCATTTTATCTGTAGAACAATCTCCAGCTGCCAGAGAGAAGAAGCTCCTCCCATTATGGCTTCTAAGTATGAAGGCGTTACGCACATATCATCCCGATTTCTCCAAAACCTTTGCAATTAACCCAGATTTGTAATGAGTGGGCTCTGCTTCTCTTAAATTGACTAAATCTCAGTGTCTATTCCACTGCTACTATGTCTATGAAATCCAGTCCATATCGTGTATCACAAGTCTACGTCTGCACCACATGACCTGATATGAAAACATGTGTGCTGCTTGTAAACCACCAAACTTCTGTCTTTCTTGTTTTGAGTTTTTTCAGAATGCATGTGTAGTATCTCCTGTTTTCTGTCATGTTTCTTTAAAATCAGATCTGCTGTCACTCATCACTGATAGAAAGTTTAAGCCGCAGTGTGTTTAAATTCACCCAACAATGGGACCTAATCCAGAGTTTTGCATGTTTCTGCAGAAATAATGCTGAGAAATATCCAGCTGCGTTTGGTTTGAGCTTATGGGGCCACCACCGTTCCAGATGTCTGGGAATCTATTCTGATGTCAAAAAAAGCAGAAAAATATTTTTGTGTAAAAGTGTTTATAAAGCACAGGTTTTTTTATATTTCCTACCTTTCAGGGAGCCATCTATGCCTTGGTTTTAAATTTTCAGAATGTTTTTTAAATGCCTGATATTAAACTGATTCATCTTGGAATTTTTATATTTTTTATTTTATTCCTTTAACTGTCAATATTAGTAGGATTTTGCTACAGTCCCACAAAATCTTGTTGTGCATTCAGTGCATACAATTACGTACACATTTACATGTAAATTGAATCGATAATTTGTCCTAATAAAACAAAAAGAAACTACCGGTATTCTGAAAAACAGAAACTGTGCCTGGTTGAAAAAAGTGTCTTCTGTAATGAAACTTTATTTTTATAGCAAAGACACTCGATTTGACAGATTTTGTCAAACAGGGATGGTTTATTTTACAAAGTCTCAGAAGCAGTCTTCAGTCTGATGAGACGTCACTAAAGCCTGATCATTTTTTAGTTTTTAATCTGGACATTCATTATGTTTTGCAGAGTTGAAGCATTTTAGTCCTACAATTAACATTTTAATTTCTAGAGCTCCAAAACCTGGACGTAAAAACCAGAGATGATGGCCGCTTCAGGGCTCTGCTGGTTTTTGTACACAGAGTCCTGAACTGAAGCAGATGACTCATGGGTAGGAAATCAATCTAAAACCTTCTGCTTTGGAAAACAGTCTGTGGTCTTGTGAAATATTTAGTTAATGGCTTGAAAAACCCGAAACCACAAGTACGGTGCATAACACTGAAGTTGGACTTCTGTTTTTTGTTTTGGCTCTAAATATCAAATTAGACAGTTTAGGGAAACAAACACGATCAGAGGAGAAACTAATGACTTTGTGTTATTGTTTGTTTCTACTTGTGGCCAAATATGTCCACACATTCTGTGGCCTGCTTCCTGTCTGAATGTGAGCACCCGTTAAAACAAGTATTATTAAAAGAGAGAGAGAGAGGAAATGTAAAATTGTTGTCCCTGAGAATGTATTCTATTGGGTGTGTGACTGTAGGATGGATGAGAACCTTGCAGGAGTGTGTGATCGTGTGTGTTGGGTGCCTGCAGAGAAGACAGCTGTGTGCGTGTACTTTAAACCCTTTTTAGAGAAATAATTCAGACTTTTGAGCAAGTTGCTTGTACACAAAGAGAGAAACTGTAACATGGTGGCATGCCATTGTTTGGTCCATGAAACTCCAGTACTGAACAAAACAAATAAACAGTAGCAGAAAAAAAATGCCTCTTCTGTGACTTCATGTGACATCTTTGAAAACAGAATTCTGAAATAACTACTTATGTTCAGAAGAAACAATTTGAATATAAAGCCTCTCGAGATAAAAATCACCAGGCGCTTCACAAGAACTGAACAAAAAAATAAATGGATTTTAAAAATATCATAAAAATGGAAAAATTTGAAATTTTTTTACTGAAAAATGAGAAGTAGGACAAACATGAATAAGGAAAAGGTAATTAAGGATCCCGAGAAGGCAGAATTGGTAGAGAGAAGCTAGTGAGAAAGAATCAACCAAAGGTCACGTAAAAACCAGCCTGAACAGGTGAGTCTTCAGCTGCTTTTTAAAGGAGACCACTGAGTCCACTGATCTCAGGCTCAGGGGGAGAGAGTTCCAGAGTCTGGGGTCCACAGCAGCAAATGATCTGTCACCTTTGGTCTTTAGCCTGGTGCTGCACAACCAGTAGGCTTTGATTACAGGACCTCAGGGACCTGCTGGGGGTGTAGGGACTAAGAAGATCACCAATGTAAGATGGTGCTTGTCCATGTAAGGCCCTATAGACCAGAACCAGGTTCTTGAAATGAACCCTGAAGTTGACTGGCAGCCAGTGAAGCTGGAGGAGAAGCGGGGTGATGTGGGTGTGTTTGGAGGAGTTGGTCAGAAGCCGAGCACAGGCATTCTGAACCACCTGTAGACGGTTCAGGGAGGTTCTGCTCAGACACGTGAAAAGAGAGTTGCAGTAGTCTAAGCGTGAGGAGATGAAGGTGTGGATAACTGTCTCAAGTTCAGAGCGGGACAGAATGGGACTCAACTTAGCAATGTTCGTGAGATGGAAGAAGGAAGAGCGAACAAGAGAACTGACATGAGAATCCAGGGTGAGAGCTGGGTCAAAGGTCACACCAAGATTCCTGACCGAAGGTTTGGTGTGACAGGTGTTACATCCCCCTCTGGAATCTAGGAGGTTCTGAGAGGGATGTCCAATCTTTAGACTTTGTGATGTTGACAATGACTGGAGTTTGCTAATTGTATGGTTTAGGAGTGCCACCGGGGTAACTACACCACAACCCGAAAATGTTTACACAAATGTCCTAACTGGACTTATTTTTCTTCTATAAAACTTAAATTACCAACACAGGGTCACAACCTAGGAGAGGAATCTATATTACAGAGAAGTTCAGCTCTGGTTAACTTACCCAAGTTCAAGTCTAATAAAGGCTAAGTTAAAGGTGTGAAAAACAGAGGCCTTCAACGAAAAGGCTCTGGCCTTAACCAAAAGGGCCTAACTCAAAGTGACTCTTTCTAAAAAGAGTAAACAACTATAAAACACAACAACCAAAGGAAATGCTCTCCAAAATAGAGCTAACGGGTAGTTGTGCTTGAACCCATACAACCAAAAGACGACGCTCTGTCTGAAAGTAAAAACTAAAAGGCCCTACTATAGGCTTCTAACTTAGTTCTCAATCGCTCAAAGGTCAAGAGCTAATTAATCAAATTCTCGAGTTATGTAAAAGAGACAAAATGAAGGCTATAGTTCAACGAAGTCTCCTAAAATGCCAAAGAGACTCAACAAAAACAGCTAAGTTTACTAAAGTCTCCAAATACTCAAAAGGGGACTAATCCAACCCCTGAGCTCTCAACCAACTCTTCTACTTCCTCTTCTTGTACTCTCTCTACCACCTTCCTCTGTATTTCACCCCCTGAATGAGAGTGCAGCAGCTTAATTAGCAGCTGCGGCTGATTAGCTGGATGGGGAGCAGCTGGGTGGAGCCTTCCGCAGGCTTCACTGCATGGAGCTGAACCTGACAGGAAAAAATAACTGCAAAACAACAGAGCTGAACAGCAGCTATATGGTGAGATAGGCAGGAAGGTGCACAGGTGGGCCCCGCAGTGGACTGAGGCTCAGTTGCCGTCCCACTCTGTTGTGTGCTCGGATTATGCGGTCGCTCTTTTGGCGATGAAGGGGCAGTGTTCCCGGTCTAGGCCTGACCTGCTGGCGGTGATACGGATGCAGCTGCACAGGTTGGTGGTTTTGGGGTGTATGGTGAGCTTTGTATGGGTACATGCTCATGTAGGGGTGGTGGGCAACGCGGAGGCGGACGCTGCTGCGAAGGGTGCGCTGCGGCATCAGAACACAGACCTGTGGGTGGGGTCGGGTCCAGGGGCGGATTTAGCAATTTGGGGGCCCAAGGCAAACACAGACATGGGGCCCCTTACACTAAATTTTCGACAATCTTATCTTTAACTGGATTTGCGAAACTCTCCCCTCTTCTTACATGAGTTATTTTCACTTTTTATTAGTCCTCCTCTTTTTTTCTCTCCCTTTGAGTTCCTTCAATATTTGCTCTGCTTTCTTCTTCCTGTCAGTGCTCCTGTGCTTTAGCCTTAGTTATTTTTTTTTCTATTTTCCATTTTGGTCTATGTTTTCCTCCCTTTAAACATTTTCCATTGTCTTTCCTTTTCTGCTTCCTTTTGATGTTTATATCGAAAAACGACGTCACTTTCAGAAGTGAAGATAAAAGCTTTTATGAAGCAAGCTGCTTCTTTCTCTTATTGGAGCCACTAGGATAACTTCATGTCATGCTTAATGTTTTGACTATCGCTTTGAGTTTGTTACGAATGCTCCCGCCTCTCTTCTTATTCTTATTTGTGGTCTTATGGCACTTGGCAAACAACCATTTGGTGCATTACCGCCACCAACTGGATTGGAGTGGAATGACTACCAATCACTTCCTGTTTGTGCATCACAGTCTTAATAACCCTCTTATGACCATAATTATAACAGGGCCGCCTGGTATTTTTTTTTAATCTTATGGCTGTAAAATTGTAATAAAAAGCACAAAGTATGTGTAACTCTTTCAGAGCACCCTCAGCTTTCAATGTATGGTTTGTATTTAGAATTTATTTCTATTAAAGCCTTTAAAAAATCAGCTTAAAAGTGAAAAAAGCAAAAAACGGATTTGAATTTTTTACATTTATTACTGAACAGGAACTTCAAAAGTACTGGGCAAACAATTTAAACTATGAACTGAAATGCATCTATTCTTAAAAAAGTGTGAACCTTGGTGTCTTTTTTTAGCAGTTTTTAAGACCATTTATTTTTGTAAACTTTCAGACGTTTTTATTTGATGTGGTAGACCTTGAAGCAGCTTCTCTCCAGCTGCAGGCAGAGTCCTGCACACCTCACACTGCCATGGGGTGCTTCTCTTGCACACCGTGCACTGCTATACCAAAAACTTTTGTTTTAGCAAAAATAATTATTTATGGTAAAAAGATAAATAATGCTGGAATGAAGCTGAATCTTACAATTAGCAAATAGTTGAGGGTTTTTCAAATAAAAAAAGAAAGACTGAACAAACGTTCATACCCTGGTTCACTGGAGATCTGTCCTTCGTGGCCACTTACTTCAAATATAAGCCTTCTGGGACACCTAATAGATCGTGTTGATTTCCATATTTTCATGCTGGTTTTTATGCTGATTAGCTTCCCTGTTCCGTTATCCGCTTTCACCACGGTGCTGCGCTCCTTTTCAATCAGGCTGTACAGCAAGATTTCCTCTCATAGCGATATTTTGCATAACTCTGATTGCTTCATGCTATAGATCGTTGGAAAGCTGCTTTTATGTACTTTTAGCAACCATTGGAACTATTTGAATCTGATCGGCCATTCAAAAGTTATAAAACGCAACATTTTGGATGACAAACTCAGCACGTCTCTGAATCTGTGTTGTGATTCGTTGCGCTCAAGACAGGGAATCCCGGTGGCTACCGTAATGTATTGTATATGCGTGAAAAGCCCCATTTGTAATCTTTTCAGCACTTTTGGAATTTTAATGATATCTTGAATGGTTCAGGAATTATGGTAATGAGAAGTGCACATGTCCAATCCTGTCTGCGGCCACAGGTTGGTAATAAGAATATTGTGGCATTAACAGAGAGGTGCCGACGGTCAGGGCTAGGGGGCCCCCCAACACAAGGGGGCCCCAGGCGGCCGCCTACCTATGCCTAATGGTAAAACCGCCTCTGGTCGGGTCTACCGGAGTCTCACTCTGAGATTGGTCGAGTGGCTTTAAACATGTGGCAGGCCTCCTGTGATGTGGGGATGGATGGGCGGACGTCTTACTGGCTGCGACGTCGTGTAGGTGCCCGTGGGCCGGCCCTTGAGTGCGGGAGGAGGGATTCTGTGGTTTTGACACACTTAAGGTTGGGACATAGCTGCCTTACGGGAGGTTTGTTTTTGGTGGGTCGACATCCGGATGGTTGTTGTGCTTGAGGGAAACGGTTGCTCATGTCCTTCTGCACTGTCGTCTGTACGTGGTTGAGCGGCGGGCCCTGTTTGGTTTCCTGGGAACTGTTGGTGTGACTGTGTTTGGTCTGCGTACTTTGTTGGGGTTGGAAGATCGACGTGTAGAGGGGGCGCTTTCGGCTTTTCTTCGAAAGGTTTGCGTGTACGGGAGGTTGTGAATCTTGGGCTATTGGCCATCATTGCTGGGGCAGCAATACACCTTGAAGGCGTCTAGCCTGCCGTGTCTCCCATAGAAGAAGAAGAAGAAGAAGAAGAAGAAGAAGAGGAAGAAGATGCACATGTTTTCCCCTGGGGCTGTAACACAGGAAAGCTGACCAAGAGAGTCTCTGACTTTGGGAACCAGCTTGTCTGGGGCACAGATGAGGATCTCAGTCTTATCTTCATTCAGCTGTAGAAAGCTCCCAGCCATCCAGGTTTTGATAAAGTCTAAGCAGGTGTGTAACAGCTGCAGCTTAGACATTTCATGGGGCTTAAAGGAGATGTACAGTTGGATGTCATCTGCATAAAGATGGTAGAAGCCTTTATTGCTCAGATGTTCTTTTAAAAAGGACAGATTATGACTTTTTAAAGTTATAATAGTTTCATGGTTTATACAGAACATGGTTATGAAGCTCATTGCTCTAAATCCCTCTCACATAAAGAGATCTCTCCTTGACAGTTTTGGTACCTTCCTGAATAAGCCGTTTCCGGGCTGTCACTTTAAGAAAACATGCTGCTGCTGTGATCACACCCACCCCCTGATAGGCTGCTATAAGACAAAAAGCTACAATATCAGGGAGGGGTTTGGAGTAGAGCTGCTGTTCCTCCAGCATAAACAGGGGAGAAAGGGTTTTATGCAAACGTCCCACTTTAAGATATCACAAACATGAATTGTGCACATAATCCCTGAAAACCAAACATTGACAGGAAACAGCTGGTCAGAGTTTTTTCACTTTTGAAGTGTTAATAGAGGCAGCAGAGACCCGCACAGCAGTACAAATAGATGCAAAAGGTGAGTTTTGCATATTATGTCTCTGTTTAAGCATTGCTATAACTGACCCTGGACACACTTTTTGAGAATTCAGCCATTTATTTATTCAGTTTTTTTTTATTCTGACCCAGATCACTTTCATATGTGGTTCTAAATCATTTCTGATGTTTATCAAAAGGAGCTCAGTATGAACAGCTGTGCTACATTTTATCTGACTTTTACACGACCGATGTATGACAGGCTGAACAAATCTGCACTGGAGGAGGCAGGAAGATCAAATGTAAACAGGCTTCCCTTCTTTGGACAGCATTCCTACCGGTTCTGATTGGAGAAGAAACTTTAGGACTGACACACACATGCTGACATGTAGCCTCCATTGTTTCTAATGAACCACAAACATTGCTGTTACATTGTTGGTATTTGGGCTGAGTTCATTCTGCTCACTTCTAAAGATGTCACAAAAAGGAGCCCAAGATGTACTTTCCTCCGATACCGGAGCACAAGCACGTCCTCTATTTCTGCTGTGTTTGATTCCTTTTGGAAATTGAACAGCTCAATAACTGTCTTTATATGAACCCCTTGAATATTAATGTGTTCATCCGGGTAATAACACGCAACGCTGAGGGGCAAAAACACCTGCTCCCGCTGTTATCCAGAGCTGCAATTTAAGCTAACAAAATATTACCTAGGGCTTCAGCAATTATTACTTTAGGTCATCTAACACATCTTTGTGCAGATGATAAAAAAAAAAATAAAAATAAACATCTCAAAGCAGATCAGTCTGACATAGGTAATGAGCTGTGGAGGCTGATCGACCTCAGAACTGTCCGCCTGGACTTTACGCATGCAGCTAAATCAACAAAGGTGTGAGCAGATCTCTTCTGCTTTGTGTGGGTTAGTGTTGAAGGATCACCATGAAACAGTTTGTCTTTGGGGACTAACATGTGCTCCATTTGTTTATATGAGCACTGGAAACAGAAACATGAAGCGAACGACATTAAAGGCTGCCCGCTCCAATCACAGAACGCACTTTGTGTAATTATATAAAAAGAAATTAATTTAACCAGGTCACAAAGGCATACAAGTCATTAGACTTGTTCGTGTCTGAACATGTGGGGCAGATACTTAACTTTCTTAATCCGTTATGAGACTGGCTGCTATGATGTGAACGGGTCATCCACTAGAACTCTCTTTGTTGCTGTTAACCATTGCCTGGTGTATTTTATCAGCTGGAAACCTGTCAAATGTTACATCGCTTTCCTTCTTTTGTCCATTTGTGCAGCCTACAGTGCTGCATGCGTTAACCATGCTGATAGATTTTATTTCACCGTGATTTAGCTCAGTTTGTTGACAACTGACAGATAAAAACAACAATGGTCAGAGGGGGAGGGTCATCTCCTGGCTGTCAGAAGCTGGGAGGCGGGGCTTGGGTGCACATCCTGATGTAAAAACAAACTTCCAACACAGCAGAAAGATTCAAGAGCTTTAAGTTTGGCATTTATGACATCGGTAAATGAAGTGCCAGTGCCTTCACAAAGCGATGACTGCACTGATATCAACTTTACTATAAAGTGCTAAATCTTCTGACTGACAGCAGTAGACTCTATTAATGAGAGTTTACAGCCTGCACTGAAAAGCCCTTTAACAGCTCAGATACTCGGCTGTTGTTCATTAATCATGTTTGACAGGCAGATCAGCTATTTCCTCACTGATATTTCCAGAGTGTTCATCAGCAGCCAGCATCTGCAGGCAAACGTGGCCATGCCAGATGCTGAGATTATTCTCCCATCAGCATCTTGTCGGCTTCCCTGTGGCAGTCACTCTGCTGAAAGTTCACTTGATATGAAGTCATTACAACAGCATAACGGGGGGGGGGGCTGACTGCTTGGACTAATTACAGATTAATGTGCGTATACAGTTCATGTCACACATTTACAGCTGTTTAATTTTCCATTATAGATCACATGAAATCACTGGTATGGCTTTGAGAAGGTGAGATAGCAGGATGATGTCAGGAACACACCAAACAAAATCTAATTTGTGTAGATTCATGGAGTGCATGGAGGGATAAAGAGTTTTCAGGTGTTTAACACATAAGTGTCCAGGATATTTTACTTTTTTACTTTATTTTTTCTTGTTTTGCTTTCAGAAGTTGATTTAGCAGAAGCTCAGATTTTCAGAGTCAGTCCCAAACGTGTCCACCAGATGGCAGACGAAAGCTGTGACTCAGCTTCAACACCAACCTGGTGGTTGGTTTGTTGGTTGATTGCCAGTCCAACTTCCTGTCCAGATACCAGCAGATAAACAGAAGAGGTGATGGGCTGTCGTGCTGCTCTGATCGCTGCTGGCAGATTCCGTTCAGGAGTTTTCACTGATCCAAACATTCATTTTAATCAGATTTCTGTTTGCTGGCGTTCAGTTTAATCACATCAGCTCCATTTGTGTGTTTTTATCTGTCAGATCTGACATTGTCCGACTGCAGCACTGCTGTTGGTGTTCAATAGGAATTTAGTTTATGTTTAACATTGAAAAACAATAAAGCCTTAAACTGAGGGTAGTGATTAGAGACAGATTTCATTTGAATTGAGACAAAGCATTGCTCCTGCACATATTGATGTGCTGCACAAAGAGTTTTAGAGCTGTTGTTCTGTTGGGGTTTTCATTTAATCAGCACAATAATATTATTAGACAAGCTAAAATGACAGTATAGTATATTTAAGACATAACACATTCAGCAAAGTGAAGCTGAAATACCCCCAACTGAGATAAATATTAGTTGTTGTTTTTGACTGAAGTGACATTTTAAGACATAATAATAATAATAATAATAATAATAATAATAATAATAATATCATGGCTAGCAACCAATTTTATTAATTTTGGAAAAAATACAAATATTTCTCAATGCACAGTTAATTCATCACAATAAGCTGCAGTGTATTCAGTGTTATGGTATTTATTTATTGCAACCCAACAGGGGCAGGTCACCATAACACAAACAAAAACACACCTACATACCCGAGAGTGGGTGGCCTGAGTGGAGCGGACGAACCTGTTGCAGTAAAGAGACAGGACTGACCCGGACTGACTGATGAAGACGTAAGTTGGTTCACTCTTTAAACTTCCACTCTAAGAAAAAGCTATGAAACTGTCCTTTAGCATATTTATTCCTCTGAAGCACGAGGGCTGTATGAACTGAAAGGCAACATCAAAAACGAGATTGTTAAAGGAATAAACGGGTTTACTTTGCATTCACACATATTATGGTTTATGTGGCAGGGTGGGGAAGCAAGGGCCCGGGTGAGAGTCGATCTCCAGACTCCCGGGTGAGAGCCATGCGCGCTTACCAGTCAGCCAAAGGGAAATCCCCTCGACCAAGCAGCCAGGGCACACTATCAATCAGGACACCGTGACAAGACGCTCACACTGCCACATCTTTCCCCCTCTTTCCACAAGCACGTCCTCGTGCTCCCGCGCAGGGTGCCTCAAACTTCACATCCATGGACAAACTTGACAGCAGCCTACATGGATCCTGCCAACAACGCCAAATGTGGTGGAGTGGGTCGTGGTAGAGTACCTTCTTTATGAAGCTTGTCCCTTTAACCTTGAACATGGATGTAATTTGGGGTGGGGGTGGGGGTGGGGGGGTGGGGGGTGGAGACAAAGTCAAGTTTTGACCCCTGCACTTTTTACCATCCAAAAACAATATTACGCTATCTTAAATTGACACTGGTTGAGCTCTAGGACCAAGCGTAAAACAATGATAAATGACCTGCACTTGTATAGCGCTACTCAGAGTAGGGACTCCAAAGTGCTTTACACTACAGTGTATCATTCATCCATTCACACACACATTCACACACTGATGGTGATGAGCTACGATGTAGCCACAGCTGCCCTGGGGCGCACTGACAGAGGTGAGACTGCCGAGCACAGGCGCCCCCGTCCCTCCGACCACCACCAGCAGGCAAGGGGGGTTAAGTGTCTTGCCCAAGGACACAACAGAAGAATTCTCTGTCCTTTCGATTACTGGACAACCCGCTCAACCTGCTGAGCTACTGCTGCCCCGTTTCCCATTAGAACATACTGTAAAGATCCCCCCACCCCCACCCCCCGTGTCCCCCCCACTTCTAAAGTGAAACTTACGTCCATGACCTTGATTATCCACATTTATGAATCTGGTTGACCACACATTTTCTTTTTTCCACCCATCCATTGTTACAATTTGTATTTAGCAAATCTGACATTAATTTCTGCTCTGAGATCGTCTGACGCCCACAGCAGTGTCCCACTGGAACACGCTTCTACTGATTCCAGATCAGCAGGACCGTAACGGGCTCTCTGGCGTGTCTCATCGTGTTTGGGCTCTGTACACCCCCCCACCCCCACCCCCCGCGCGCGCTCTCATCCTCTCGCGCGTCTCTCCGGTTGATGCGGTGACTGAGACGGAGTCAGACTCACGGGAGGAAGAGGAGAGGAACCACGGAACCGGCTGCGCTCTCAGACCGACTCCGTTCCCGTCTCATCCACCACCGGAACCGGTAGGTTTGACTCCTCTGGTTTGACTGACAAAAAGCGTTTAGCTCAGCGATTCTAACATAAATCAGCAAATTCCTTCAGAGCGGAACGGTTTCATCATTTCATCCTCTGAGTCCGGGACGGCTCGGCTCAGCAGACCTTCTCAGGACAGCTCCACCCGGGTCCAAACGGACGGAAAGTTGCATAGCACCCATGAGCTGGAGGATTTACTTTGTAACTTTTGTTGAACTTTCGTGAACATGCCGCGGAACAAAAATCGAATTCAATGTTCCGCTGCCGCAGATGTACAAACGTTTCAAAATTCAACCAGAATGATGTTTTTTGTTGTGAAACTATTTTTTTAAAAACCGGAAGACACTTATTTTTAACTCTTCGAAGCATTTTCTTTTATTTGCCTAGAAAAACAGAATAAAAAAATAACAGTTGATATTTTCAATCATAAAAATACTCTTTAAAGAAAAATGTGTGGAGTATAAATCACATTAAAATGATGATGATAAAAAGAAAAGAAACAAACAAGGACCGACTCATAGTTCACATCCACCTGTGAACTGTCTAACGATTTACCTGAGTGGAGGAGTCGGCTAATTTACACAATTAGCTGTTGTGATTTTATTCTGTTCATCTTTATCTAATCCCTCCTGATTTGATGTGAACAATGAATAGTCATTTAAATAATAAATATATCTATTTAAGCTGACATTATATGTGCAATTAGCTAGGATATGTTAAAGAAAAGATTAGAGAAGCATCACTTGCATTGGTTTTATACCTGTATGTGTGTGTCTGTGTGATGAATACAACCAGCTGAGCAGATCCCACCCCAGCCACACTGCTGTAACAATAAATAAATAAATACATACATACATACATACATACATACATACATAATGTAATAGTTCAAACTCACCCATGTCTGCCATTAAACAATTAGTAATGGTCAAGTGGAACAAAATGTAATTTAGAAAAAACAGTCAAGGTAACAAACAGATTAATAATTAAACTGCTGAGGCACTTTTCCCCCTCTTGTTTCATCAATTTAACAGTTTAAAGTTTTATAACTGAAAATGTTTGTTGGCCAGTAGTGAGCCATAAATGGCCCTGGCATTTAGATGTGGCTGATTTGTTGTGATTATGAACCGGACTGTGTTGTTTTATCAGATGACCAGCAACCATCTGAAGAAATTAGTGTTACCTAAATACCAGCCTGACCAGTAAGCTGCTTATGACAGCTAACCCGAACTTATGACAGAGTCAGAAAAGGTCTGATTATAACAGAGATGCTGAATCCGACCTGCAGTCTGGCGTTCTATAAACCGCTCAGACGGCACCGATATGAGCTTTTTTAAATGATCATTTTGGAAGATGTAACAAAAGCTGCTTGCTGTTGTGTTTCATTCTGTGAAGCGTGATTAATGTTTTAATAGGGTGATCATTCAAATTTGTTTTTCAGTTTTGACTCCAAATTAATCACAAATACAAAATTATTGGCCCAATAAATATTTTGCCACATTTTGCTCTGCAGCAGTTTCTTGTTTAGCCACTCGCAGTTCCGATCCCAAACCCACAAGGATCTGCTTTTGGTCTTTTAAAAAGTCAGCACAAGATGACAGAATGAGGGCAAAACACACATGTCAAAAAATCTGCCTCCATTGTTTTTAAAATGACAGTGATTATTTTCCATGGTGAGAGGTGGCAGTACATACCTAAATGGTTGCAAGCCAGTAGTATTTTTTTGTTTGAGTTAGACCTTACCAACGGATGGCCATTAGGGTCAAAAAGTTCTGGGAACACAGCCTCCAGCAAAATGACAAGTAAATCAGACTCACTTTCATCACTGGCAATGAGTGAAGGGGTACATGTAAAACAACGATGTTTATGAAAGGTTAAAGTTTTGTAACCATTTGTTACAAATCAGTAAATGTGTTTTGTCCTCATGGGCTCCCGTAGAAGGAAACACGACATCTAATATAGTGTCGCCCAGAGACTTTGACCTGCTCCCACGTATTTTTATGATTATATGTTGCAAAGCCGCCAATATGTTTCAACAACTGGGTATGATTACCGTAATTTCCGGACTATAGAGCGCACCTCAATATAAGCTGCACCAACAAAAAAAAAAAAAAAGGTTTTCTACACACACGCCGCACTCAAATACAAGCCGCGGCGCAGCAGCCACATGCAGGTCTCCGGTGCACAGCGCATGTATGGCCATAACATAAGATAATTAGACAGAATGACGCTACACGGAGGTTTTTCGTTGTTGTTTTAATTCAACAAAACAAATTCACGGGTGAACGTGCCTGCAAGTTTAGAAAAGAAAACAGCTCTGATAGCATTCACATTTCCGGATGGTTATAAAATAAAAACAGAACTGACACGTTATTACCGGTAATTTGCCTGCATGTTTAGAAGAAAAGAACAGCGCTGACACAGCATTAATAAGCCCTGGATGATTAGAAAATAAAAACTACCCACAAAACTTGCCTGGTTAGTAAATAAAACACACTTGCCTACCAGACGAAGTCATTCGCTCTCTCTTGCGCACTGAAGCCATTAAAGTCATCTTCTTCAGTGTCCGAGTTGAACAGCCTCAGAAGAGCTTCGTCACCTACCTTTTCTGTGGTGATGTCAGTGTCGCTGTCCCTGTTGCTGTCGTCACCCCCGGGTGAAGCTGGCTTGAATGAGTTCTTCCCGCTGCCGTATCCAGAGCCGAACCTTGGATTCATTCATGCCAAGCTTACGTGTGGCAGCACTGTTTCCCTCCTTCACTGCCAGATCGATGGCCTTCAACTTAAATGCGGCATCATATGAACTCATATGTGTAGTTTCCATGATGAGGGGTATGGATTTGAAAACAAAATTCTTCGTCGTGCCGGCTGCTTGCATGTGCTAAATAAAAATGAGCACTTTCTTCGATTTCCACTTTTGACTTCCGCCTGTTTTACTTTCTGCTAAAGCGCCCCCTGGCAGGTGAAGGAAAATCTTCAGTAAAGCCGCACCTCACTATAAGCCGCACGGTTCAAAGCGTGGGGAAAAAGTAGCGGCTTATAGTCCGGAAAATATGGTATATTCTTTTTCAGCAACATTTTCATGGATATCTCCAGAGATTAACAGTATGACTTCACAATGTAACTTTAAAGTTGTACCCCAAAACATACTGGGTCATTTTTTCTGTGCAATTCTTCTTGCATACAGTGTTTCTGACTAAATATTTTCATTCCTTCTGACTCCCTGTTTGGTCCCCCAGGCTCCCGTAGCAGCTATTCTCTGCTCTTATAGCAGCGCTTGTCTCTAGGTTTTACTGATGTTTCTGATGGCTCAGCTAGAAAACAATGTTTTTCTTAAAACTAATAAATGGAATTTTTTTTTATTATACCACTTTTTTAGGAATTTATCTAATGATTTTAATGTTGACCAAACTAATCGTGATGGTTTGTTCATACATGAGCTGTCTGAAACTGATCACTAACAGAACTCACAATTTAAGAAAAAAAAAATAAAAATCCAAGTAACAGCAGGGATGTCCAAACTTTTTTAATACGAGAGTTAAAATAACCAAGTCTAAAAAAAATTCAAGCATCACAAAAATGAAACTATTTTTAAAAGGGGACATTATTTTACTATAAAATTTTACCTGCTTAACAATATATGCTCAAAAGGCACCATAAAGAAAAAAGCGGATTGTTATTTGGTTGTAGAGAAAAATCTGTAATATTTGTAGACATAAACTTGTCTCATATGAGAGCAGAAACATATCTGATTCC
This sequence comes from Nothobranchius furzeri, assembly GCF_043380555.1. Lineage (NCBI taxonomy): Eukaryota > Metazoa > Chordata > Actinopteri > Cyprinodontiformes > Nothobranchiidae > Nothobranchius > Nothobranchius furzeri. Next base: position 62,600,427 of record NC_091741.1, on the reverse strand, counting down.
CTGGATTTTATGGTTGGATTATTTTCTAGTTTCTTGGTCTTTAAAATAAATTAGAACCCATTTTAACAAAAAGAACAACATCAGTCTCATTCTTCAGTCATGTTTTCTGTTTAGAGCTCAGGAGGTAGAGCAGGTTGTCTAGTAATCAGAAGGTTGCTGGTTCGATCCCGGGTTTGAACAGATAGTGCAGCTGTTGTGTCCTTGGGCAAGACACTGAACCTGCTTTGCCTGCTGGTGGTGATCGGAGGGACCGGTGGCGCCTGTGTTCGGCAGGCCTCGCCTCTGTCACTGTGCCCCAGGGCAGCTGTGGCTACACTGTAGCTCACCCCCACCAGCATGTGAATGTGTGAATGACTGATTGTGTTGTGAAGCGCCTTGGGGGGTTGTAGGAGCCTAAGAAGGCGCCATACAAATACAGACCGTTTACGATAGATGGTGTCCTGTTCTGTCCAATGGTGTTTAAAGGTTTCTGGCTTGTCCATGCTACATGTGGTACTGCTGCCAGTATTTGTTTCTATCTGGGATTCCCCAGCTTGTGATGCTGGTGATGGGAGGGAACCCACAGCCCCGAAAGAAGAATTAGACTTCTTGGACTATATTTTATTCTATTAACATAAACTGTTTTTATAATTTAGAGAGACAGGATTGTAAATATTAAAAAAAAGTTTTTTTTTAGTTATTTATTTTGAAAGAAAATTAACTATTTAATTTTTAATTTTCACCTTATTAAATGTTTGAATATCCACGAGGTCCTGATGATCAAAAACATATAGGGGAGAAGAGGATATGAGCATCATAAGTGGAAAGTGTCGGTCCTGCATCACAGTGAGAAATATTAATTATAAATATGGTGGTAAATTACAGTGCTGTGGGACGTCAGTGTTAAATACCAACTCACTGACTGTAAAAACATAGCAACTTTAAGCATAATTCAGAATTTATGGTTCTATTTAAAGACACAATGTGCATTTTTACTGTTAATCTCTGGAAATATCCATCTAAATGTTGTTGACAACGAATAAAATGATTGTTGTTGAAGAATATTGGCAGCTTCGTAACATATAACCATGAAAGCGGGTCTGAAGTACACAGGGCTTGGGTCTAACGTCTTTGGGAAACGCCATAGTAGACGTCATGTTTCCTTCTGTTTGGCTTGGGGTCCTGTGCCTGTTGATGACTTCACTCTAGATGATTGGCTGGACGTACGACTTATAAAAGTTACGTTACCATGTTCAAAAACATTCAGGCATTATAAGAAACATGAATTCATGAACAAAACTGTTACTCTTTCCAAACATATGTGAAAGAACAGAACTGAAAAAGAGATGCAAAATATTTTGTATGCTCTCGATGGAATTAACTAAAGGACCATCAAAGTCTGAGGAATCATGCCGAGGTTGCATGCTTTTTGCTCCTCAGGTAACATTTATCGTAATGTTTTAGAAACTAGCGACAGTCACGGCGATATGATGTAAACTACATGGAATGTATGTATGTATTGCCCCCTAGCGCCAGGAAACTACACACTAACACTTTAAGGTCCATTTAAATGTTGAACACTATTTCTACTGTAAAATCCGTCCACGTCCAACCGGGAGGAGGCCTTAAGGTAGACCCAGGACACGTTGGAGGGACTGTGTCTCTCACCTGGCCAGGGAATGCCCTGGCATTTCCCTGGAGGAGCTGGGGAGAGGGAAGTCTGGGCCTCTCGACTTAGGCTACTGCCCCACGACCTGACTCCGGATAAGTGGATGGATGGAAAATCGTTCTGATCTATGAAGCTCTGAAGGCGGTAATGATTTCTCACTAAATTTCCTAAATCCCATAGTTGTGTGAGTGGAAATGATTTGCTTTTGTTAATGAATTCCTTCTCTGCTCAACCAAAAGCATCCTGAGTGTAACATGCATCATGTGGGTTTGACTGGGTTTGTCCAAATCTGAAACCGCTAAGTGAAAATTGTGAAGGAGCAAAAGCAAAAGAGTGCTCCAGTGTTCACTCATCCCTAATAATTAGACCCACATTCACTAAAGCGCTTCCAAACTATACCTGCGATGACAAAAGCACACATTAAAGATGATTTGTTTTATCTTGATTGAAAACAATAATGAGACGAAGAGTTGAGAAAAGTTTGTGAACTGCAGATTCAGTTGTCCTGTGGCTGATGTGATTTAGACAGCTGCATCTGAGCCCAGTGTGTTAGACACTCAGCATCTGCTAATGCACTTCTCTGTCTGACACAAGCAGTGTGAGGGGATGTCACTGTCACATTCATGACAACACAAACGCTTTTAAATATGCATGCACAGGCCTTCGTAATCATCCTCCTGCACACACGCACGCACGCACGCACACACACACACACACACACACACACACACACACACGCCTGAAACACATCTAGCGACCATGCTGGGATTTGCTTGTGACAAACAGTAGCGGTGTGAAGTGTGTTTCTGTCTCATCAGTAGGCTGTCAGTGTGTGAGGTTGCAGTGAATGATGAATTGAGATGGCGTGCCGACATCGCACGGCAGTCCAGGTGGACTTTGCCAAAGCCGCCTGTCCCCAAATTATCACCTCCTTTTTGCACCGTCTCCATCATTTCAGCACCTCTGCGGAGCTCCATTCTGCTTCCAACAGCCGGTGAAAAACGGGGTGCAGAGTTGAATCCGTGTCTTAACGGGTGACGTGCACATAGAGAAGGGAAATTTGCAATTTTCAGTTTCTCTGGAGAAAAGTCCCTGAATGACAATAACTGTGTTAGAACGAATAGTTCTATGTTAACTGGAGATTTCAGACAAAACCATTTGGGTGAATAAAAACTGCATTTTTAAATAAAACCATATTGAAAATTCTGGAGCGACAAACAGATACACTTAAAAACAGTTAGACCCAACTGAATTCACCTTGAAGGGTTTGCTTCTTCTATTCAGATCCCCTTTTTCAATCAGGCGCTGATTCAGAAAACAAAACGTTACTTATCGATTCTAAAATGCCATTCTGATTGTAATTCCTTCATGACAGAGAGATGTTGTTTTTCCAGGTTTATGGAATGTCTCACTCCTACTGGAGCTCTTTTCTTTTGTTCCCACTGTGTTTGTGGCTGAAGTCACCTTTAGATTATGCAGTAAAAATAACAGTAATCCCTGCTAAAGGGAGTGTGAGTTGCTGCAAGCAGATAATCTGTGGGGCATGTCTGCCCCACCATATCATCAGCGTTGTTTGCTTTGTGTCTGATACTGAGGAAGAGCAGATACGGTGTGCCGATGGCGGACAAAAGTGGAGCAGAAAACAGATACTGCCTGTTCTTTTTGTCCATCTTGTGACTCTTTCTGCATTTGCTACCTGAAAAATCTCCCTACATTTCAGCATGAAAGGATTTAAAGGCGAGGACTGGGAGTGAGAGCAGCTTCGGAAAACATGTTTGGAATTTTAGGCTATTCCTTTCATTTTTTTTCTAATACCAATTGTATTGTAATTTAAATATTCTTATTTTCACATACTGATAACAAAGACCAAGCCTACATGGATAAGAACAAAGATGGTGGAAAAACAAAACAACTTTAAACATTTGAATCGTGAAGATGATTAAGATCTAACTCTTTTACCAGGTACTGTTAGACAGCTTACATAAATAAATAAATAAATAAATAAATAAATAAATAAATAAATAAAATAACAACGTCATAATGAATAAAATGTGTAGCTGAATACTCTGTTGTAAAGTCTGCTGTACATTCAGGCTGATCAACAAGACAAAAAATAAAGCAAGAAAGGAAACGAACAAAAAATAATAATTTTTTTGCTAATAGAACAAGCAGTTAATAGGAGTGAAACAAAATTAATAAAAAAAATTACAAAAGCTAAATAATAAAAACAGCCTCATAAAAATAAATATCATGGGTGACTGCAGTGGAAATGAAGACATAACCCTTGTTTGATTTTAATTGCACAACAGATTTGTTAAAGGTTTCAGAGAAAGAGAAATGTGAATAAAATAAATAAGTAAAAACTGTCTGTCATTGCTAATTGATGGTGTTATTATATTGTATTGTGCCATACGTACATTTGTTGACAACAAGACTTGCTGGATGTGACAATAAAATTGTTGACATTTTAAAATCGTATTTTTAATAATAGCTTTACTTCTGGAAATAATAAAGTTTTTTTTGTTGCAGTTTCTCCACAAGTTTAGACATAATTCTTCTACCTTAGTTTTATTTTATGTTTCCAATTAGAAGTACCAAATAACCAGTTTAAATAAGCTAGAAGCAAATAGAGATGCAGACAGCCAAACAGGAAGAATAAAGCAAGTGAATTGAAACGAAGCAAACATGAAGAGCACATGAAACCCAATGAGAACTACACATGTTTAAATTGCAGATCTGTCAAAATACAATAAAAACAGGAGGGAATACAACAAGAAGACTCACAGGTGCAGATAAACAAACATATTCCACATAAAACAGCAAAGAATGAATGGCTCTGTATTCATCCCGTGTACCTGCGTCACTCGGGAGGAATTAAAGATGTCAAAGATTAATATCAAAACAGCTGGTCCACCTTTTTTACTGCATGCAAGTCAAGATGTTGACAAATTAGTAAAACTAGTTCTGGAGGTATAATTCTAGTTTGGATATTGATTACCAAGATGGAGTGATTACATGTCAATCAATGTTAAAAGTAGCATCAGGTTGTGTTGATGCTTTGTTCTAATGAAGGCCTGTGGTTCTTTCATAGTACGCCTAGCTTAGCTTCCAGGTATGTGTCGGACAATAAGGTCTACCAAGGTCTAAACATGAGATGATCGACATCAGGTAAGCACTGACTGTGTGTGATAGAGGGGCAGCAGTAGCTCAGGAGGTGGAGAGGGCTGTCCAGCAATCGGAGCGCTGCAGGATCGATTCTGGCTACCGGCAGAGAATTCTGCTGTTGTGTCCTTGGACAAAACACTCAACCCCTTTGTCTGCTGATGGTGGTCGGAGGGACTGGTGGTGCCTGTACTTTGTAGCCTCACCTCCATCAGCGTGCCCCAGTGAAGCTGGGCTATAGCTCCTCAACCTTCTCAGTGGTACGTGTCTGCCCTGGGACTGTGAGATCAGGGTTCAAATCCCGGTCAGGACCCAATGCCTCCCTGCGTGACGATTAGCTTAAAGGGGTTGGATTTGGGGGTCAAACCACCAAATAGTTCTCGAGCGCAGCCACAGTTGCAGCTCACCGCTCCTTGTGGGGATGGGCCAAATGCTGAGATGTAATTTCATCGATGATAACTAAACATCAGCGTGTGAATGCGTGTGTGTGTGTGTGAATGGATGAACAATTAAGTGTAAAGCACTTTGGGGTCCTCTGACTCTAAAAGGTGCTACAAATTTAGGTCATATATCATTTAGAGGCAGTGCACCAAGCTCGGTTTATTTTGTTGCACGACTTTCATCCCCTGGTCTTTCCACAGCCCTCTGCATTCCCTTCTGCACAATCTAAGTGGAGCATTCAGCTAACCCAAGAGCAAACTGCTGTTTAACCCCGTCTCTGTAAGGACCGTGATGTTTGAGTCCAAACTTTGTTGTTGCTGATGAAGAGATGTATTCCACATTTGTTTAGGACATTGGTCAGGATGATGCAGTATAAGGAGCAAAAGATTTTGTTGTTGGTCTAGCCACACTCCATGGGAACCTCCACAGCCCTGACCAGTCTGGTGGTGTTCCAATCTCAGCACTCTACTGGTTTGGTGGGCTAAGCTTAGGGATGATGTGATGAAGCAGAACATCTAAGATGTCGACGGCTCATTTGAAACAGCTTTGGCATCATCTTTTATGTATTCCTTCTGTGTGTTTCTTCTGACTGCAGCATTTGGTTCTTTTTTAACACAGAAGAGGGTTGTTTTACCTTTTTGGTGACAGTTTCTACCACTCCTGCGGTCTTCTTCACAGCTAGCCTCTGTTGGCAGCGTCACTTCCTTCTCCGTTTATTAGCAGGCAGCAGAGGGCGACACCATGCTCTCCTCGCCGATGACACAGTCCCATGCGTGATCCATTGTGTAGACCCCATCTTCTCTGTACATGGTTGTGTCCACTTCTCCTCATTTCTCTGGCTTCCTTAATCCATCTTTTTTATTTTGGTGCTTTGACATCAACTTTGCACTATTTAGACTTGGACTATTTTTGAGTCAAGGGCAGGTAGAGGTACTCAAGGTACTCCTCTAAACAAAGGATGTATTTGTGCCTTCTTCGACGGTGTATGGTGGACTGCCCTGTTGACTGACACTCGTTGTGGTGATTACGTCAAGTTGTTCGTTGTCCAATAGCGTGCGAGAACAGTTTGGAAGACCACCGTAGATTCCACCCCTTGACTGAACTTTCCCTATGTGTCGTGACCAGACTATAGCCAAAAAGAGCACACGTCACCTCTCTGTTCATTGAGCTCCACTGGCTGCCGCTAGCAGCACACATCAAATTCAAATTGCTAACACTAGCATACAAAGTCCGAGATGGTACGGCTCCCATCTACCTGAATCCTCTTGCAAAGGCTTATGTCTCAACCCGGCCGCTCCGGTCATCACAGGATCGTCGACTAGCAGTGCCTACACCACGCTCAGGACAATCCAGACTCTTCTCATGCATCGTTCCACAAATGTGGAATGACCTACCAAGCACTACCAGAACTGCGGCTTCCTTTTCAATTTTCAAGAAACTCCTGAAGACCCTGCTCTTCAGAGAGCATCTTCTTAACTAGCACCCCTCCCTGCGCCCGTCCTCCCTCTCTACTGTCCACTCCTTTGTTCCCTACTCTCCGATTGATGTCAAGTTGTTGTTGTTACTGTTGTTGTTAGCCTCAAGAGAAACATGCCAATTATCACTTGTAAGTCGCTTTGGACAAAAGTGTCTGCTAAATACATAAACATAAACTATATATTCACATATGTAAGATGGCCCGCCAGGCTACTACTTGAGTGTATCACATATCAACTCAGACTGTTGAAATATTTTTGCTGCACCAAAATTTGCGGTGCACTGCGTCTGCTTTTTGCTGAGAACAACACAAAGCCAGTTTGTGCTGAGCATGCAATACAAATGAATGGATTCTAGAGTTTAGTGTTAGTAGTCCCACAATTGGAGTGGAAAAAGCCTAATTTCTAAACTGTCTCAAATATTTCTAATTGTTAATTTAAAGCTGGAAATACATAATAATGAAAAAATGTGCAGCTTTCGTTTTATTAATACCCTTTCAGGGAAGGGTTAGATTTGCTGCTCCCTCCATACCAAGCTCTGAATACATTTTGTCTTGTTTTCTGTGTTTCCTGTAGGTGCAAAGGAACTGTAAGAAGAGAACGACAGGAACACTTTTTTTTTAGGTCAGTGTGACCGAGAGCTCAACAAGGGTTTCAGTCTTTCAAGACACCTCCCAGCAAACCTCTCCACTCGCTGTCTTAAACAAAAGGCAACTGTCAACCAACACCTTTCTCTTCCCTAAACACTTTGCTTTGGCCCGGAGAGCCATGGCCTTTACCCTGTCTGAAATCATGGCAGCAAGGCGGCAGCAGTCACAAGCTCAGTCCCACACTCAGAGAGGCAGCAGGGTGGCTGTAGAAGTGGATGAGTACAGCACTAACCCCACCCAGGCCTTCACATTCTACAACATCAACCAGGGACGGTTCCAGCCACCTCATGTCCACATGTGAGTACAGAAATACAGAACACATGATAACCGGCAGGAGTTTGTTTTTAGATGTAATGATGAGTTGCTTTAAGTGTTGTTATTTTTCATTGTTTTCATACCAAACATATGGAAAGCCTTGCAAAAAGCCGAGCCTTTCTCTGGTCTTCTTATCCATATATGGGCAAAGGAGACGGGGCCTGTTTCAGAGCCAGAACCGTTCAAACCCTTTGATTGGACACTATGTTGGTTATTTTCACACCTCATCATGTTTACTTTAAATGTTTCTTCATGTTGTCAATCGTTTCTCAGCCAGACAACAGTATGTGTAATTAAATAAACAAACAAACAAACAAACAAAAAAAGACAACAGATAAAAAGTAGTCTGTCCATTTTCAGGATCAAGGAATAGTCTTAAGCCGGGCGTACACTGTGCGACCTTTTCACTTTTTTGAGCCGATTTTCCAGTCGTGCGAGAATCCATGACATCGGGGCGAGTTTTGCGCCGAGCGGTCGTGTAGTGTACAGGGGGTTACGAGAGGCGATTAACACCACGTGACCAGCTGCCGATCAGCAGTCGTGGGCTCGCACGGACTTCTGGCGTGTTTAATATTTTGCTCGTCCCTCGTGAGGGTATCGCACTGTTGAAGCGGCGCTGCGAGCAGCTGCGACCCAAAAAGTATCAGAACCGCTCTCGGCGCATGCGCAATCCTGCATCAACGCCGCTCGCTCGCTATTTCCCTAATAACACACGTTGTTCGTTTTAATTTCTACACGTTTTTTTACTCACAAAGATTGTCAAGAAAGCGTGTTTGTCGTGTTCATGTCAAATTAAACTGATCACTAAACACAGATTTACTTTCTTTATTTTGTTTTCCTCATCCAACCCCCATAAATCCCTGTGTGTCCTCCTGCAGCACTCCCGAAGGACAACAGGCAAAACAAGACAAAAACGTCTGACGTGTTGCTATTTTTAGCATATTTTTAGGGCCGACGTACAGTGTGAGCAGTCAGGTCGCATGCGAGAACTGGGTCGTGCAGTGTGAGCACATGACTCGTGAGATCTGCTCTGCGAGGAAGTCGTACAGTTTGAGCTGAAGCTGAACGCTGCCAGTGAAAAAGTCGCACAGTGTACGCCCGGCTTTAGTAACGAGATTAATCACAGGAGGAACAGTGTCTGGGAGACTTACCTGAGCAGAAAGTAGTTATATTCAAACACACACGTGGGTATTGTGTGTGTGTGTGTGTGTGTGTGTGTGGGGGGGGGGGGTGGGGGGGGGGGGGGGTTGCACAACCGTAACAACCATATCAGCACCATTATGTTGGAAGTGCCAGCAGCTGAAGTAAACATGTGTGTCAGCAGACTGCATTCCATGTCTTCTAGCTAACACTTTAGGAAGAAAGCCAGTACTTTTTGGCTACTATGGTGCTGTGGTCTTGTCTGTCAACTTAGAAGCAGAATGGCTATTGGAGCTAAACACTCGTGGATGAGATCATTGAACTTGCCTGTATTGGAAGGCTACCATGTAAACAAGTCAAATGTGTAAAGTTAGTTGAAAAGGATTTTGGAACTTCAGGATGTTTTATACCCAGCATGCTGTCTAACAACAACTAAACTTTGGGCCCAGTGTTACAACTTTTTAAGATAAATTTACCATTACAATTATATGAAAGATGTTACAGCATAAGGGAGCCAGGACAACAAGTCAGGTGGGATGTTTTATCATCCCTACCATCCAAAAATGGTTGCAAAGCCCCACTGAGAAGCCTCGATGAACTGAACACTTGGACCTAAGATTTATGTTAATCTCCAAGTTACACATGTACAGTCTGCATCTCTTTCTAAGGCTCAGCACTAAAGTACCATCTGAAACAATCTACTAGATACAATCACATAAACAAATATGTTGTATACACTACAGCAGGAGTGATCACTTAGTTGCTTGACTACATAATAAAGACCACTGGCCACAAAAAGCATGGTCCCCCATGAAGCAGGAGGCATGACGCTAAGACCATGGCAACACATAGAAATCAGCCATCTATTAGAATAACGACATTAAAGATTAGGATTCCAGGAAATGACTGCAACTTAAAAAAAGTATTTCACAGCTCTGGCTTCCTGCCTGAGATCAACTAGAAAAGCCGAGCCCAGGATATTCTAAAGTGTACTCTGAGCGGCCGAGGACTGACATGTCAAAAGACCCACCTGAGACCACACAATACTGGACAAGCATATGAGAGAAGGAGGCATTCAGACCAATGCTCTATGGCTGGAAGGTCTAACAGCTGATCACAGAGATTGTCACACCTACAACACAAGAAACTGACTGCTTTCCACAAACTCTTGACAGTACAAATGAATCAGTTGCTAATGGAGGGAACCCACTCAGACCTCCAGAAAAGGGAAAATGCTTCCAACTACTATCTAATCACACACCCCCATATAACATGAATAACAAATACACAAGTAGAACACAGAAGGTAGTTAGCTGCAGCTCCAGAGGAGTCGAGGTTGACAGCGCCCTTCCTGAGACCACAAGACCAGAACCACAAACATGTGCATGGCCTGGATTGACTAGAAGGAAACATATGACTCAATGACACTGTTCTAAAATAAAATGTTTTATTTTATTTTAATTACCAAAAAAGACTCAAAGTCTCTTTTTACACTTTATATTTATTTAATCAGGATCGTTGTCAAGTCGACGCCAGAAACAATGAAACACAACTTGAATATCAGATGAACAACAAGGCTTTATTAAACCGGCATTCATACAAGTTATCAATCATGAACGAAACATTTCTCTTACCGTTGCTTATGGGTGGAGAGCTGAACACCCCAGTTAGAAAACGTAATCCATGATAGGTGAAGAACTGAACACATGTAATCCATGAACCTCGTCAGGTAGAATCCAACAAGCAGCTCTAACAGCTCTGAGCTCTGCTCTGCTCCTTATACATTCCCTGATGTGCGTGCAAAGCTGCACACCTCCACCAAGATTACCTTGATTACATCCTCATGATCACATTATGTTCGGCTCTACCATGATTATCCTTGATTATATCCTCATGATAAGTGTGATTGACAAACAGTAGTGATCAATAACTTGTATAAAGCAATTATACAACAGATGACAAGTTCATTTTTATTACATTCCACTCTTGAACTTTTCATCTAATTTATGTAACATCATGGATCCATCACCATTTCCCCATCAAAACCAACGTCATTTATAACATACCTTGTAGTTCCACTTTAATTTTCATCGTAGTCTTTGCATTATTACCCAATTTATTTCTCTTCTTAATCGAATAACATACCAACAAATAATAAGATTACACAATGTTAGAATGCTGATTATAATTAATGCTGCAATCATAGGTGGAATTAGCACTTTATTAGCGGTACTCGACATGCCTGTAAATATATCCCACCAATGATGAGCGGAAGCCTGTTCAATCAATGTAGCAACATGTTTTATTTCCCCTTGCGCCACAAGAGTAGACACCATGAGCCTGGAAAGGTTGGACCTATGAGAGTCAATCAATTTTGCCACTTCAGTGGAACCATCCAATGCGCATTTGAATTGTTCCAGTGAGAGTGTCCAAGGGGAGTGTAAAACCTCCCATTGTATCTTAGTCAGCCGACTAGATACAGTGTAATTACTCAACCAATAGGTCACGTTATTCCATTCCCACATATGTATACCCTTGAGACAACCTGAAAAGGGAACTGAAGGTACCTGTGGGGAATTGGTCATTATAGCCACGCATAAGGTGTTAGGACCCACCTGCCAAAACTGTTCCTCTGGGGGTGTGACCGTCCAATCACAGAGTACGACCCTTGAATCAGTGAAACATGGATTGCTATGTCCTTTTACCAATGGGCAGGCTAAACCCTTATCAGTCTCATCACAGTGTTTTACTTCATATGTTCGATTTGTTTTAACATCCCACCACTCTCCACTAACATGGAGATACCAAAACCCTTTAGTGGTTATCACCGGCAGTATCTGATATCTACACACAGTCATTACTGATGTCATATTATACTGATCCCAGTATCCAGTACACATAGATTTATTACAAATCGTCATTTCTGCATGTAGCTGTAGCCATAATGAACTACTGATGTTCCATAATGTTCGCCATGCATGATAGTTATTACTCATTACCTGTATTTGAAACCTATTTCTCTGTGTCTCAGCATGAATAGTCTGCAAGGAACAGACTGTCCAATTACCTATGTGTGACAAATTATGCAATGCATCATAAGTTTCATTCCAAAGCTTTAGATTCCATTTAAATACACTTTTCCACACATCACTTCCTTCTAACTGACTAGATACAGTCGAAGGCATCCATCTTGCAGTCTTGGTGACAGCTTGTGCGGTGTATTCTCCAGTGTTGGACAGCATAGTTCGTGTCACCTCATTGTCTGCTGTGTTAGCCAGACCATACAAAGTTCCAGTTCCTCCTAGCACGGTGTCATACCATGCTCACCTCCTCCTGTTACAAGGCGGAATAGGAGGGAATTTCACAGTCCATCGCACATATTCGGCTACCCTTATTTGTCCCATTTGTTGACAAGTGTGAACCAGGGGAGCTACAGCTGTCTGCGTAGCTCTAGCTGTGTCGGGCAGCACCCAGAATATGTACAAATAGGCGTATCCTCCTGTGATTACAGTTCCATTCCTGATCCGGAAATCGCGATCAACCTTCATACTCCAATTTGTGCCATTTTGTATGCAAGTACCATTCCCCTGATGGTATGCACAGATGCGCGCTGCAGAATTAAAGGTTACTGTTGATCCTTGAACCAACACCCCCGGGCTGATCACCCTTCCTCGGATTTTAAGACATCCTCTGCACCGGTACATCTTACCGGTAGATGTTAGGTTTCCCAAGTAGCAAGCGTCATTTGCTCTGCATGTGAATGTGCCTTGAGTGCGGTTGGACATACTGCTAACCAATTCCAGATGGCCCATGACCCCTTCTTCCAACACTTGTCCTTCCGTGAGCCCCCAACAGAAATGTGCCCTCAGTGCGATGACAGCGAGGACATGGAGGACGATGACCAAACATCCGACACCACCAGGTCCGCGGAGCCCATCCATCGCCTCGACAAGGGTTCAATCCTTTTGTAGGGGAAGGGGACCCAGTCAACCACCGTCACTCAGACACCCGCCTATGGGATACATACAAAACTGCAGATAGAATGACAAGCATTAATTTTCTCTCCTGTAACATTTGTTTATCGGAATATTAATCCATTTTTCCTCTCCGGGGAACAATACACTTACCACAGCATCTTTTCCCTGTGCAATAATCTCTCCAGCTCTGGGAGGACCATTGAGCTGCTCCACCCACACTTTTGCCCCCGCAGTAAAGTCTGATGATCCAAACCCAGTTTCACCCCTCTGAGTGATAGTGGTAGGTTTAGTAATCTCTTCAACTTTGGACATTACACACCGTTTGATTACTAACTGAGCTATCTTGTCTCCTTTTTCCAGTACCAACGGTTCTTTACCTGTATGCTGACACACCACACCTATTTCCCCTTGATAGTCTGAGTCTATTACCCCAGCTAAAATGGTTAGACCCCTCAAAGCTAAACCACTTCTTGGACACACATGAGCATAAGTTCCTGGTGGACATTGAATTCCCAATCCTGTTTTTACCACTGTCACTTTATTGGTTACTAAAGTGATGCTTTCCAAGATTTTAAGATCTAATCCCACAGAGCCCGCAGTTGCTCTAACAGGGAGTTCTGCCTCAGAAGTTAGTTTCCACATTCGTATAGGAGGGTCAGTAGAAGTTGTTTCCCTTCCTGCCCTGGCAACCATTAGCATCAGTGGAGTAACTCCATCCCCCACGGGTCTGTTATTTAACTGATGTACTGCCCTAGTCAGATTTTCTCTCCATTTGTCCAAAGAATTAGTAACCGATAGTTTCCTTAGTTTCTCTTTCAGTAACCCATTCATTCTCTCAATGAGTCCACTAGCTTTCGGGTGATATGCTACATGATAGATCCATTCTACCGCGTTGTTCTCTGCCCATTCTTTGATCTTATTTCCAGTGAAATGGGTACCATTATCAGTCTGAACCTGCAAAGGTAGTCCATAATAGGTCTCTATTAATGACAGACATTTCAATGTAGCCTCCTGATTGGCGTTATGACACGGATGCACCACCAGTACCCCTGACACCGTATCCACGGCTGTGCATGCATACTTACAGTTTTTACTTTTTGGCAATGGTCCAATGAAATCAATCTGCCAACACTGTCCCGCTTGTTTACCTCGATGTATCTGTCCCTGTATATGTCGAGGGATTCTCTTTTTCTGATGTTGACAAGGTTCACAATCTTCTATGGCAGTTTTAATATCATCAATGATGAGATCTATTCCTCTGTCCCTCGCCCATTTCAATGTTCCCTGCACACCCCAATGTCCAGCAGTAACGTGAGCCCATTTGGCTAATCCAGGACTTGATTGTCTTACAGCCTGAATTTTCACTATCTTATCTACAGTCTGATTATGCAGGGATTCAGGATCATTGTTATTAGTATGAGCATCCACATGTAATACTGACACAGGAATATTTTGGCATTTCTCCCAAATGTCCTTCCATAGGTCAGCTCCCCAAACCTCTTTTGAATGTATCTTCCATTGTGTAGCATGCCAAGTTGGCATCCAAGTTAACATTCCTTGGGCTACTGACCAGGAGTCAGTATAAATACTTACTCCCTGCACCCCAGCCGCCATTATTACCATGTGTACTGCTTTCAACTCCGCCCATTGACTACTCTTTCCTGTCCCTGTGAGTTCCATAACTTGTTGTGTACCAGGGTTAAATGCCCCAGCCTTCCATTTCCTGGTTCCTGCCACATATTGACAGGAACCATCAGTGAACCAGGCTCGCTCCTGCTGCTCTGGGGTGAGTTCGCTCCATCTTACCCCCAGTTTCACAGGAGAATCCTGGATTGGTTTTACCTCAAAAGGCACTTCATCCATTTCTGGAACGTCTGCCACTTGCTCGTGGAGCATTGATACTCCTTTTTCTACAATGTTTCCCTTTATTTTATCAGGATTGCCATGAATTACCGAGGCCTCCGCCCCAGTGTCAACCAATGCCATTACTGTCTGTACTGATTTTTTCCAATAAATCTGTAATTCCACATGTGGTCTGATATCATTTATTGACCATCCTGAGGCACTGGCAACAACCTGAGCTTGACCTTCATCCTATTCATCATCATGTTCCCTTCGGTGCTGTTTTTTCTTTCTACGCTTCACTGCCGCCACCTGATAACACTCATCTGAACTCTCCTCCTCTGAAGATTCCTTGGGAGGGGCGGAAGGTTCAGCAGGCTTCGACGCCACCTCCCTGATCACATTCTGCAACATTCCAACCAATTCTGACACAGACATCCTGTCGTCCTTTTCAGGACAATGTCTGAACTGACAATGGACCTTCAGTCCCATTTGTCTGCATTTCTCCATCAATGCATTAGTGGGCAATCCATCAATCTCCTCAAACGGCACTCCCGCTTGTCGCAGTGCCCTCCACAGATCTGTTCTAGAGGGGCCCATTGCCCCCCCTTTACGACCCCTTGAATGTGGATCAATCCTGGGTTTATTTTCAGTTCTAGCTCCCTCTCTCCTCGTCTCAGACCAATCACCCAGCGTGGTGAGTTCGCCAAGACGATCTTTTATCGCGGCAAAAGTCTGGTCTGCCGCGCCAAACAACAAGCTGGTCACCATGGGTTTATAATGTGGTGGGGCATGTCTGATGAGGTGATCTCTAGTTGCCTTAGAGATGTTACAGTCCACCACTCCAGCTCCCCCGTTTCGAGCCACTTGCTCTCTAATAGTGAGTCTGGTGAGCCGCTGAATGGCATCTCTTACTGTCTGCCATTGCCCTTTAATCTCAGACCAGTCCGCCGTGGTAGGATAGATTACATGACATGCCAGAGCATATGCATCCCCCACATTGAAATCTTCATCAGCTGGCAATGCCCGGACTGTAGCCCGGTATTCAGCATTTATCTGTGCATCAGTACTTAATCCTGAAAATCTCATGGCATCACCGGCATCTATGGCTATATCACACGCGCCATCCTCCATAAGGCGATTAAGCCAGGAGTCAGTTGGTTCGCCTGGGCGCTGTTTCAGCTTCCCATTCATGTGATTTAACTCATCTTGTGAATAATCCTCTAGCGTTGTTAGCAGCCTAGGGGCGGGTTGTGGCTGCTGTTGTAACATCCTTCTTATATTACCCGCCTCATCGAGTTCCGGCCGTCCCTGATCATCCACCATATCTACCAGTATTGGTGGAATAATTTGCTGTTCTCGCCGACGCCTAGTAATAGGTCTTTGTTCTGACATCTTTATCCCCTGTAATGATGGATACAAGGGCTGAGGTGGTGGGTCAGGTTTAATCGCCCACTCCTCCTCCTCATCATCCCCCCAAAGATCCCCGTTCCATTTCTCAGGGTCCCAATCTTCACCAACATTCTTTACAAACGCCCGGATCTGAGCAGGACCTGTTCTACGAGGTCGCTTCTTTTCCTTCCTTTGCGCTCGAGACACAAAAGTCAGCGTTTTATCCAAAACATTCTGAGCATGCTTTAGCTCTTTCCCCATCACACACACTCTCTGCTCAAACTCTGAGCATGATTTTCCAACTTCTTCAGCATGGATTTTCTCCTGCGCCGCTCGCTCTCTACAACTGCTCAATTCTAACTCCTGTTTTTTCCATGCTTCTGCAAAA